>NC_139344.1:51433591-51436091 GCF_055883805.1 Amblyomma maculatum
CACAGAACGAAACGTTCTCAAGAAGGGAAAGTTCGTGACCTCCGCTGTTCGAAGCTATTCGAGTCTCGAGACGGAGGCCTCATTTTCAGAGGCGACATTTTGTTTTTCATATATATATATATATATATATATATATATATATATATATATATATATATATATATATATATGTGTGTGTGTGTGTGTGTGTGTGTGTGTGTGTGTGTGTGTGTGTGTGTGTGTGTGTGTGTGTGTGTGTGTGTGTGTGTGTGTGTGTGTGTGTGTGTGTGTGTGTGTGTGTGTGTGTGTGTGTGTGTGTGTGTGTGTGTGTGTGTGTGTGTGTGTGTGTGTGTGTGTGTGTGTGTGTGTGTGTGTGTGTGTGTGTGTGTGTGTGTGTGTGTGTGTGTGTGTGTGTGTGTGTGTGTGCGCGCGCGTGTGTGTGTGTGTGTGTTCGTCGCGGCTAGTTGTCTTAACTGGCACTTGTATGCCAATGTCTACATAAGGTCAACCGGTACTGTTTACCAACATTCTCCCTCGGGTCCAGGATGCTGGGGCACCCAACCACTTTAACTGTGGGTCCATGTAAAACCTGTAAAACACTCACTCACCCTCCCCTCTCCCTCTCACACACACACTTTTTCACATGCATGCGCACAAAGTCGGACTGTCGCAGAAAACCAATGCGACATGTTTTCGAAGTTAATAAATAGTAAAAAAATAAGGAGTGCGTGAAGGGAAGATCTGTTATCTTGATATTAATCAATACGCGAAAAAATCCGCTCAAACCTCTTTCATAGATAATGACGAAAATTATGTGCCTTCCTCTCCACTGCAGAGAAAATAAGGCACAAATGAATAAAAAAAAGGGTCGAGAACACAAGAAGACAACGCTTATACGCTCATGGTGCGTAAATAGTTCTCAGCGGGGGAAGTAAACACGCCAGCTCGCAGAGCTGTTTATGAACATTTTCGCCGATTACTTCATTCGGATTCTTCTGGTGTGGTAATTCACGGAGAGATGTGATCACGAAGATTCCCACCCCAGCTTTTGAGAAGTGAGGACTCAACGGGGCCTTACAAGTTAACCTGAATTTCATTTTGTAGAGAGCAGCTTCGAATGGCACGTATCTTTGGTTTTTAAGTATTCATTCGCTATGTTCAATTGCAGTGTGTTTGTCTGCCATCTATATTAGCATGATCAATATTCGAAGCTATAGCGGCTGGTGCTTTTCCTCTTTTTTTTTTATTCATGGGAGAATTCTTACCCCGAGCCGAAAAAAGGAGGCCAGGAGACATTCAGCACGATACGCACGAGAAATAAGAAAACAGATACCTGAGCTGATACAATATAACGATGTCATTTTCGTTATTGTTTGTGACCATATCATCCCTACAGATGGTAGGAGTGGAGTGTCACGTGAAAGAACGCCAAATAACGAGAAAAACAAGAGAGGATGAAGTCAAAATGAAATCGCATATCTTTTAGTGGTCTTACCAGATCGATATTAGCTCTCGTGATAATCTGTGCCTCGGAATGTTCCAAGGTGCTCACACGTGGCGACTTTTTGCGCGGCTGCTTATGTCCTCGATACCCCATCGCATTTTTTTTTAATTTTTTACGCTGGCAAACAGTAATCCTGGCACTGTGCAACAGCTGCGTGTACGCGAATGATGAGCGCGTGAGATTCAACCGATGTTTTCTTCCTTTTTTTTTTTTTCTGTGATTCGAAAATAGGCGCATTTCCCACTATAAAAGTTGTGGCTGCGCAGTGCCGGGGGCGCCAGATGAATGTGATCGCATACCGTTCTGCGGCTGCACTACAATTCTGTGGCGACTAGCCCGCGAAATATGCCGTTTATACGGCATGACATTCGTACTACAAATCCTTTTCTCTGTTTCTTTTTTTTTTTTTTTTACATTGTGTCGCAACTCCAATTTGTATTTTCGGTACTGCTGCGCTTGCCTCCACGGTGGTGCGTGCGTGCGTCAGCGACGGGGTGCCGTTCAGCCTTGCCTCCTCTCCAGAGTGCGTATCTGCGTCGATGAGATAGGCACTCTGGTGAAAACAAAGGTACGAAGGCATCAAGGTCCGGCGCAGTTTTGCCGCCAATGTGCACTCTAAGCGCAGAACATCCGGCAATCGGGGATCGCATGCCCTTGACGGCGCACACGCTCGGCCGTGATTCAGGCCGCAGTGGCTGCGCGCGCCGCCGGGACGACTCAGCGAGCAGGCTGGCTGCGCGGTAAATGATCGACGACCCTATAAGTACCATCCTATCCACGACACTGATTCCGCACGGCGGTCCATAATAGCTCGCTGCGCGGGGAGACCATTAGTGAGAACATGCCTATAAAATGTCCGCATTGTCTCTGCCTCCACCATCTCCACCACCACCACCTCCTCCTGCTTTCCCTCCCTGGGGTATGGTGGAATGCGCTGCAGACTGCCATCCACTGCGGCACGTTTGTCTACCTATAGTGCCGAGGATGAAATGGTCGTTCTCTCGACTGCTCTGTAGC
>NC_139344.1:51438591-51578591 GCF_055883805.1 Amblyomma maculatum
AAAAACTGAACGTTATTCGCGCGATACTCATTTCGCCATTTTCAAACACTATGTAACGGGCGAAAAAAAAAAATCCGAATCTGCACTGTTTGTACAATTTTGCCAAGTTTTTTTAGTGTGTTTAAAATAATTTCGTGCCTGACTAGACACCGCAGTATGGATGATGTGCATATAGCTTGCGACAGAAGCGTTTAGCTCATGAGATAATCTAGAGGGCCTACTAGCCAACAAAGTGTATTGCCTATAGTATCGTTCAGCTTGCCGTTCCTTATTGGCAAGATGCCATATTCAGATTGATCGCGAAGGACTGAACGACAGTGTGTATAACCTTGCGACACCCTGCGAACCTCGTTGCGAAAAATGTTCAAAGGAAATACTTCTGCGCCACAACCCTGTGGACAGCTTCCAGGCATCGCTCACTTATGAAATTAACTTGTAGCTGAAGCGCATTTATCCACGTAGAAGAGAGAGAGCAAAGGAAAGAGCAGCTTGAGATGCGAATATCACAGCCACTATTTTTTTTTTAGTCGATATTTATTGCCTCAGGGCATCACTATTTTTCTTGAGTACTAAGATCGCCATCCATCACGCCTAGTGGCATACACTAATATGCACTAGGGTAGACACCGAAGTCACGAAGAAAGTAACAACGAATCCTTGCACTATCTACCATCAAGCTCTTGAACAAAACGAAAAATGGAACACCCCGCCGGGGTGGCGCAGTGGTTACGGCGCTCGACTACTGTTCCCAAGGACGCGGGATCGAATCCCGGCCTCGGCGGCAGCTTTTTGATCGAGGCGAAAAGGAAGGCGCCCGTGTGCTGTGCGATGTCAGTGCTCGTTAAAGAACCCCAGGTGGTCGAAATTTCCGGAGTCCTCCACTTACGGCGTCTCTCATAGCCTGAGTTGCTTTGGGACGTTAAACCCAACAAACCAAACCAAACCAAAAATGGAACACTATTGTGAAGTATAAGAAAAGTATCACAAAGTAGAGAGACTGTAGGCTGGTATGTAGCCAACAAGACACTTCCAGCATCTTGAAAGCATGAAGGGGACAAGGACACTGATGCCGTAACACCCTCTAGGGAAAGCAGAGCAGCAATTAATAATTTTGGGTCAGTTGGTGCCGGTTCACAATGGTTTAGAAGAGTTCAAACTGGACGAGGTGTACCAAAGGAAGAAGACAACGACAGCTGTCTGGGAAAATCAGGCGTTCAAAGAGCGCACGTGTATAATGTCTTCGTTAGTGCCGGAGTATCTAGGTTAACCCTTTTTGCACTAGTCTTTTTCGTTAGGCCTGGTAGTTTGAGAGAGCGCGGACTGAGCGCGATTCGCTTCATATATACATATCGACTCCATTCGGCTTTCAGTGGCACTCAAGCCGCAACGATTACTGCACTTGTCACGAGCAACGACGCTGGCTGGGGAGACATGCATGGGCGAGATGCCAGTCCTAAAGCTCCCATGGAGCGCCTGTGCCGGGCTGACAGCCAATAAGCTCTGTCCAACAGGCGCGTAACAGCGTGTCATGCACAAACACCGCGCGAGCGCTGCTCATCCGGCGAGATTACGGCGGCACCAGCCTTGCGTGCATTCACCAAAGCGAGCTTTTTTTATATTGCTTTGCATTTTTTGCGTCGTCGTCGACCGGAAGGAAACCACTTCCGCGTTCGTCCGCACGTCCGTCAGGCGCGGAGAATGACCGGCGCGCTGGACGTCGTTCCATTTAATTTTTCATTAGCGTAGCAGCGGTGTTCGTGACGCGGCCAAGGCGTCCGAACTTTCACCCACGTACGCTCAGATGCGTTCCCGTTCCGTCCGACCTCTTCCGCCTTGGCCGCGCGGGCGTCAGAGATTCCGCCGCCGAAGGTCGCTCGTCTCCCGCGCCGCTTGTCTCGCGGGCGGGCCACCAAGTGAGCGGTTCGTGCATCTCCCCGCTTTCTCACTCTCGCGTACACACAGACCCGTTGGAACTATAATGCGATCGTAAGCGTCGCCAATCCTCTTAAATATTTGCCCCTTTCTAGATTTCTTTTTTTGTTTCCTTCGCAGCACGAGGTGATTCCTCTCACGTCGACAATCGAATTGAATAGGCTTCAGACATTCCCATGATGGCCACTTAACTGGGTAACCTACGCTTTTATCTTTACATTAGCGGAGGTTTTGAGGGAGGAAGAGTAGGTTAAAAGGACGGCTTGAGGGAGCGGCTATGTTTATCGAGCTCGTGCTGGCATACATCTCTCAATGTCGGTCGTAAACCATTGTCTTTTCGTTGGCTCTAGCATCCTTCTTCGTTTAAGAGCTAAAGCGTGGATGTACATACAAGGTCGGAGGAAGGAATGGAGGGCCAGAGGCTGCGTTGCTTACCATGCTATTCTACTAAAGAAACAAGGTCATGCAAGTTCAAACGCTATCGATGACGAGTTCATCGATGCTTGCCGCTCTCTGTTACTTTTTTTTTTTTTTTTTCACCTTCCGCTCTCTTTGACGTATCTGTCGTGGTTTGGCAGCGCATTCCCTGGCGTGATTTGGCTTGCTTCGGCCATGTGCTCCCTGTCATTGTACAGGCCAACCTGGCACTTGCGGCACTTTTGCTGCTAATCTGTTGACCTTGGCTCTGGGACAGTCTCCGTCGTCAAATGATTGCGGGATTATGGCTTCGCCCTTCGGTGACGAGTGCTGCTGCATTTTGTGAAGCATCTGAAATCGGCGGGACGCAAGGAACGTTTCGACTCAAATCGTGCTCACACCACTTGAGCTCTTATTCCTTTGTGGCTCTTCCCTTTCACTCTTTGTTTTCTTATCCATATTCTCTTAGTTAGGTGCTAGAGACCATAATTTTTTCTGGCTAATATCTCTGTCATTTTGTTTGGAGAAAGTTGGAGAACAACTTAACACCGAATATTGCGTTGAGGCGCTTGAGCAGACAGCCGACAGGACAGCAGTGCTCTGCTCTTTATTAACGTACAGACAAGTACTACAAGAGTGGTGAACGGGTAACGAGTGACCCAGTGAAGTAGTGCACTGTTACTTCGTTAGGCAGAGGCTGAAATGATAACACGGAGCGCGCATGCAGTACCCGGCCTACGGATATGCCTACGGATATATCGCGTGCTTGGATATTAAAAGCGTAATTTATCTGTGACCCCTTCCTCCTTAAAACTGTTAATCTGCAAAGCATTCATACGTCCAAAATTGGAATATGCGTACTCGGTGTGGGGTCCCTGTTTTGAGTGTCCCATCCAAACATTGAAGTCTGTGCAAAATTTGTGCGCACGATTCATACTTCATAACTACTCGCGCTTAGCCAGGATTTCAAATATGAAAGCTATTTTGAACCTTCCACTTTTTTCTTTACGAAGACCAGTCTCTCGCTTATGTCTCTTACTCAAAATTCATCATTACAGCCATCATCTTAAAGAAGCCCTTCTCTCTGAACCTACGTACATTTCATCCCGTAGAGATCCCCCTTATAATGTAAACATCCTCTTTTGTCGCACTAACACATACTGTCACTCATAATTGTTCCGAAACCCAGCAACGAATGGAACCACTTGCCCACCTCAATTGCTACATTTACCGATACTGTTCTGTTCAGATCTGCTGTCGAAGAGCATATTTGTTCCTTGTATTCTATTTGGCCGCCTTTTTGTTGTTGTGCCTAGTGTTGCTGTATCTTTTCTGTATTCCCGAACTTCTTGTGTTATATATTGTTACGGGGTAGTTCAGCTTGTAGCAGAGGGCGGACACGGAAGACAAGGCTTTCAAAACAGACGTTTTCTGAAGGCACCAGCCGACGCTGTTGAACGTCGTCTTCTCTCCAACTCACGAGAGTGTTCTTCTTCTTTCCTTATGCGTATGCACCGCCTAATGTGACACTACCCCGCCGGCTGAAAAGCACCGTCCCGGTGCGTACTAGCATCCAAACCAGGGTCCATGTAGTACGGCTTTAGGCGTGCAACATGGACCGTCTCAGTGCGTGGTGTAGAGGCATGGCGGGTGGGATGCAAGGGCGCAATTTCGTATGTCACTGGTGTCACTTGTAAAATACGGTAGGGTCCTGTAAACGGGGCAATGCATTCCACTCGCTTCTGTGATGCCCCCATGTGTCCTGAAGGTATTTAGGCGTGCATAAATAAATAAATACAAATAGAAATTCAGATGCGTGCTTTTTGACCGCATTCTCTTCCCAACAGTACGGTGTCAAAAAAAAAATAATGAGAAGGGTTCAACGCTGTTGAACCGAATATGGAGCGAAAGCATTAGCTGCCGGTGACCGAGCGTTCTTCTTCTGGCAGGGGGTCCACGGGCCACGGACCACATGATGAGCGGGTAGACCTGGGTATTGCTTTCGCAATAAAAGAAATAGATTTCTTGAAGTCCTCAGTATTTTAGGAAATCTTTAAGAAGCTTTGGGAACAAAACAAAAAAATGAAAATTCGCCTTCCAAAAAGCATTTAGGCTGAATGGGATATGTTGATATGTGAGATTAACCTCTTTAAATCTAATAAATATATTTCATATCGAGGCAGTGGTTGTATAACGAGACAAGTTCAGTTTTCCTCATGCTCCTGAACTGGAGAGTTGACGCTGGGCGAAGCGAGCGCTTCCTCGTAATGACGCTTTACTTCCGCGAATGCTGCGCACTGTTTTTCTCCCGAGACAGGCCTGCCATATCTCCACGCAGGAGGGTGAGGTAACGGAGGCTGGATTTACAGAGCGGGATCTGGCTCATCTCCGTGGTCCCCTCTCTCTTCCACGAAACTCTCCGGTTATTAAATTAATTAGAACGCAGTTTCACGCCCAGAAAGCGCGTCTCAGCTAAGAGGTGTGCGGTGGGGGAGGACTTTCGACCACCTGGGGCTTTTTTTTTTTTTTTTTTTTTCCAAGTCCTCCGAAACCTCGGCATGTGAGCGTTTCTTTTGCTTTCTTCTGTCGAAGTGCTGCCACCTTCCGCCAGGCATCCAACCCCCAAACTCGTGTTCGGGAGCAGTAGCAAAATGCAACAGCCACTGAACCATTTCAAGGAAGCGGTTTTTCCTGAAGCTTCAAGTCCACACTGACGTGTAGTGTTATCGTGCGCTTCATGATGAGTTGGTGTCAGTATTCAGAGGGATGGATGGAGAGAAGGAGAGAAGAAGAAAGAAATGAGGCAGCAATGCACAAGCGAAACTGTACATCACATATTACTTGGTGTTGCTGAGCACTGAAGGCACATACGAGAACATAAGTTTTCTACTGATTGTTGTCAGTATTCCTCCATCTAGTGCAAAGCTGAAAAGTAGAACAAGGTCCAAAACATCTATAGTCCTCGAACAGCTTGTAAAGGGTTCTTTCTGGTATTTTCGGATGATAGCCCCGGATGCGCTGTGTTTTCGCGGAATGTGTTAGGCAAACCACCAGCGCTCTTATATAGCTGCAGCGGTCCTCTAGCGTTTGATGTGTTGCGAGCTCATCTATTAATTGATGCTCTAAAGTTAATAAAAAAAAAGTCTAGAAGACAAAAGACGCATTAACAGACACATAACGCTTACGCTGTTAGTCTCTGTGACAATTTATTTCGTAATCCCCTGCGCTGCAGTTCTTTTTTTTTTTTCATAAACATCTCACTTTTTCGAGTCTTTATATTTAGCGACAGACATTGTTTTGTCTGTCTTCGGGCCCACAGCGTTAGCATTTTTGTTCTACTTCAGCTTCTACAACATTCCTCTCTTGATCCCAAGAGCGATAGTAGGTCTAATTACGAAGAAAATAAATAAAGGCAGAGAAATGAACCACAGATAACACCCGATTGCCAGCTTAATCTTAAGCAGGGGGGAGACGGCGTTTCAAGTAGTATAGAAAGCATCGTCAGGAAAATATGGGCGCGTCCAAAGCAAAGTGACGACATGTTAGTTCACGACTGAAAGCTTGATCTTATGCTTATGATTCTAAACATCCAATGATGCCTTTTTGAAAACGATGACACCGATGGCATTTTTGTTTTACTGCCGTTGTTTTTAGGGGTTTTTTTTTTTTTTTTTTTTTTTTTTTTTTTTTTTTTGCTCTTGAAATGTGCCGCTCGCAGTTCCTCTGCCCTAGACTCCTCCCATAACTCGTACTGCTAACGTTAATTTCCCTTCGTATTCAATATATAGGCGCGTTATTCCTGCGCCGTTTTTCACACGCAATTGTTATCTATATCAGCAAACTACGCACATTCAGAATTCAAACTTAACCACTTTAATCTCTCATGATCTGCTCACATTCAGATTTGTGTCATATGTAGCTGTGAGTACTTTTTTTGCAGTTCCCCTCCTCCATTGCGTCCTTTTTTTTCCTTCCCTCGCCCTCTAATGGGATATTTCTTTTGTTTTCTAATTAGTTTGTCTGTGGTGAACGGCACGTCTCGCTCTAGAAACCTGACTGGAACAATCGGTTGCTTTCGCCAACTTCGCACTAATCACAACAGCGTAATAGGCGTCTGCGCAAGAAAACGATTGTAATCGGCTCTTAACAGTGACTGAGCGCAAGGGTAGACGTCATCGCGGCTTGCCGGGAGCCCATCTATGGCGGGCAGCACATACGCAGTTGAGAGCGTCCACACGTCAAGGCATGAGACCCCGCTTGCTTCTCTTTCCCCGCTGGTAGCGCGAGAGACCGTCAGATGACATCTATGTTCATTACTAATGAGGCCCGATTTATTTTCCCCCCCTTTTATTTTTTTTTTTTTTTTGTCGTCAATGCGGCAAATACGCGCCCTCCGTGGTGTAAAGAGGGGATGCGAAGAACGTTCCCGGCAGTGACGCGTAAGGGCACGTCGGAGCGCACGCGTGATGGACAAGCCAAGGACAGGCGGCGCGCACATTCCGGCCTGCGGGGCGGTTAGGTTACTCCCCGGAGAACCCTATCCAGGATAGGCAGAGCCGGAGACGTCGGTCGGAAATGAGAGGCGGATAGGAAAGAGAAAAATGCGACGAGAATGCCCGCAGTGAAGGAACCAGGAGGTCCCCGGAGGCCATGCATCCTGATTGTGGCCTTCGGCGCAGAACACGCTGCTGCTGCCGTCGACGCTGCCACTGCCGCCTGAGGAACACGCGCAGCACGCGTCCCACCACTGGAGTGAGCGCTTCTTCCGGTTTTGCACTTAGAGGTTCCTACATCTGAAGAAATACGTCTCCTCTGCATGACCTCTCCGTCCATGCGGGCCTGGCGTAACGTTGTAGAGAACGGCGTTCTAGCCGTGCACGTTGACTGCGCGTGCCTTCAATGCTGAAGCTGTAGCCACCTTATGAGACCGCTGTTTCATTGTACAATGCGGCGTGCTCTCGTAGTGGTTTGAGCCGTGCATCATAAAGATGGACACGGTGCGCGCACGGTCTAAACTCACTCATATGTCAGTTAAATCAAACCATGAAGAAGAAGCAAAGGGTGAAGACGCAGAAGAAAGCGAGAACCACAGTAAAAAATTGTGTCGTGCACTACTCAAAGAAAAGGCAAACCAATAAGCAACGGCAACATAACACAAAAAGATTAAAAGGTGGAACTTTCTCATTTTTTCCTTCAAACAAAAAAAAAAACTTCTTTGAAGGCTGTAAAGCTTCACTTGCAGCCGTATGTCTCCGCTTCAGAAGTTGCTGACGAGTAATTACTCCCTTATTATAAATCTGCTCCTCCGGGGCAAGAACCGTCGTCAAACAGCACGTCAAGTAGCTTTCTGTTCTCATGCGTGCATAGATATCTGTACGAAAAGAAATGATAAGTTGAAATTGAGTTCAACTGAAACTGAATACTTTGCGTGTGTCATTCGCATTTACTATCAGCATGCGCTTTGCTCGTATAACAGAAAATTGAACAGCTTTGATCTCTATGACTGCTTCCCGTTGGGTTAACTGCATCTATCCCTAACTTAACCGGCAATTTTTTTTTTACTCTGCTCGTTATTTGCCTCTGCATGCTTTTAGACAACTGAGTTTTTCGCTGCTATTCGAGATTAATAATATTCTAACACAAGTAAATCTCAAACGAAATGCCAGAAATGTAAAAAAATAAACTGCATAACATGTAGACTCTCCTCCTTCACAATAAAAGAACACAGTCACGCTTTGAACAGCGATTAATAAGCCTGCTTTAATAAGTACAGCGTCTCCAGGTGCCCTGAAATTACGGTTTCTGACTCTGCCGTACAGGAAATGAAATATATTCTACTGAGTCGTCTGAATTCGAAACGCCCCTTGCGAATTCAGATTTAATTTCAAACATTCATAAGACAAAAATGATGACCAGCTAATTACCACTTAATTACCGATTACATAATTAGCTAATTACCACAAATATCTGCAAAAAAAGCTTCGAGAACGTTTATTTATATATTTATTTGTTTACTCATTTATAATTATTTATTATTTAATTTAAATTGAATAAATTAATTAATTATTGATATCCTCAGGCTAGAAAAATACCGAGAGGAGTGATTTAAATAAAAATGTATTAGTAAGCATATCAATAAATAAACATTGCAAAATAATGGTTGTTATTCACAAGCGAAGGGTAAATGAATGTATGATAAATGTGCATGGCATACGGTACAATCGGCTGATTACAACGCATTATAGAGTTACATTTGCGCAGACGCATTTCATGATTTCAAGCCCTTTAATGGCTCATGCTCGAGGCCAGGATCTTGTCCGTCTGTCCGTAAAGCTTAAGTTTGATGACGTCATCGGTGGTGTAGTATGTCGTACCTTGAAATAAATGATGACACCATCAGTGGTGTAGCATGCGGTACCTTGAAATAAATGATGGCGTCATCAGTGGTGTATTATGTCGTGCCTTGAAATTAATGATGACGTCATCAGTGGTGTAGTATGTCGTACCTTGAAATTAATGATGACGCCATCAGTGGTGCAGTATGTCGTGCTCCGAAATTAATGATGACGTCATCAGTAGTGTAGCATGTCGTAACTTGAAATAAATGATGACGTCATCTGTAGTATATCGTGCCTTGAAATTAGCGTGAGTATGACGTCACCACATGGCGATGTTGACCGGGAAGTCATGGCCCGATGGGACGTCATCACGAAGTCACACCCGGTCATGTCTAATAACCTGAAGTAACGTCATGATGACGTCACTAGATGATTCACGCTTACACGAAGTTGACCCCGGCGGGCGTCCTATCCAGGCGTCCGTGCGGCGTCTTTCATTTGGCGCTTCCTCGAACGCCGCACCGACACAGCATATAGAAGCAGTACAGCTGGCATCAGCGGAGTTTCAAATTGGTTTACAGGAAAGAAAAGGCGCAGCATCTGTCACAGCTCTCCACGGACAGAGCCGTAGGGAAAAGGAGAAAGGTGGGAATGAAAACAAAAAGAGAGAAAGAGGAGCCGTAGTGAAGGGCTTCGCACCAACACCCAACAGATGCTTCTGCCTCATCTCACTTTATGGTCCAAAGTGCCCCCTAGAATTTTAATTAAAGCAGGTTTATTTAAATAAGCGAGACATTGGGTGAATAATCTGGTATATACAATAATAAGAATTGTCAGTATACTACACGTTGCACGCCGTAGACTGAAATAACTAAAATTGGATGATCCCTGCAAGAGTAGAAGGAAGGCGATTCCAGTCATTCGATATGAGCGGGATGAAAGAATCCGATAATGTTTTGGTATTACATGTGATTGTGCCAACTTCGTGGTCATGATTTAAGCCCGATGACACACCTTAAAGTGGAACGAACGGTTCATCATGGTGAGCGTTACACTGAAAAATCTTATGAAACAGACAATGTCGTCCGAGCTTATGCCGGGATGAAAGTGGTAAGAGGTTTAAGTTACATTTCATTGTATATGTGCTGGAACTTGAGTTTATAGTTAGAGAATATGAATAGAGTCACATTGGGTTGAATCCTTTCAAGCTGATTAACCATTGCATAAGAGTCTGGGTGTCAAATTGACGATGCATATTTTGAGTTGGGGACAGACGAGTGTTTGTGAAAGAAAAGCTTAGTGCCAAGGGGCCGAGTGAAAGCTACGTTTTAATGTCTTAGTATGCGGTTAGCTTTGTTGATGATGATTTCGACGTAAGGTTTCCAGATCAGTTCAGAAATGGTATGGATGCGCCCCGCCTGGGTGACGCAGTGGTTACGGCGCTCGACTACTGTTCCCAGGGATGCGGGATCGAATCCTGGCCTCGGCGGCCGCTTTTCGATGGAGGCGAAAATCATGGCGCCCGTGTGCTGTGCGATGTCAGTGCACGTTGAAGAACCCCAGTTGGTCGATATTTTCGGAGTCCTCCACTACGGCGTCTTTCATAGCCTGCGTCGCTTTCGGACGTTAAACTCCACAAGCCAACCAACTGATATGAATGCCGAGGTACATATGTATGACGTGGCAGATTCAAGAGCGTTATTTTTATGGTGACACAAAGATAAGTTGCTAGTCGTTCGGAATATGCGCCTGAATTTACATTTGTTAGCCTTAAATTTCATTTACCATGTTGCGTACCAAGAAGAGGTATGGTCAATATCAGTTTGAATAGCACGTAGGTCAACATCGTATGTTATGTATTGAAATATCACGCAGTCGTCAGTAAATAAGGAAATAAATGGGGTAGTGTAATTAGGGTGGTCGTTAATGAATATCAAAACGTAAAGGACCAAGTACGGTGCCTTGCGAAATGTCGGAGAGAACGGGGTGTAAATGTGACTCGCATGGTGTAACGGGTTAAAACGGAGTTGCACGCTGTTAGCTAATGCAAATTGCTGATATCCTGTAAGAAAGCCTCGAAGCCATTTTAATGCGTTTAAATAAGGTCCAATCATGCATAGTTTTAGCAGAGTCCTTTAATACTCCTAATGGTCATGAAACTCTCGCCGATGCTTGGTTCGTTGACAAAAGCGACCGCGAGGGGCGCCACTGCCGATTGGGGGCCGTGAGCGGCCAGCCGTCCCGGCGGCGTTCGGTGTATTTGCACCGAAATTCTTGCTTTCTCGATCCAGCTGTTTTGTCCCGTTTTTATTACTTTGTGAGAAATTGAAGCTGTTGTGCACAGCAGAGAAATTTTCAATTGCTTTTCTTTTAAATTTATTATTGTACATTTTGTCGCGCACAGGTCTACCATTTTGACGGCATGGCTTATGTTTTGTAAACTGAAAATGCTACGACACTGTGTCGCTAAATTCTCCGGCTCCGATCAATTAACACCGTTTTCAATTTCGACGCGCTCAGATACACATTACAGCTTATTACCGAGGCGTTTACTATAGCAATGTAAATTAATTACTCCAACTTAGACACTGATGTCATCGGTGGCGCATAAAATAAAATAAAAAAGCGGACTCCTTATACGGAAGGAACAATGTATTCGCATACTCTCACGTAGTGAGGAAAACCGCGTCCAAAGAAGCACCTTTATTGGGTTGAGAAGCGCCAGCAAAGAAACGCACTTTCGACGGCGCAGATAGCAAGAAAGTACTTGGCGCTGAAGAAAACACGGGTAAACGACGGTTATAACTATGCTTCTCTCGCGGTATTTAAATGCCTGTTCGTCCTATTAGCGACGCGCATGTATGTTTAACGTATTAAAGCGAATCGGGATATAAGAGATACCGTAGCGGAGGACTCCATAAATTTCTACCACCCAAGGTTCTTTAACTTACACTGACATCCCACGCAGGACACGGTCGGCATTCGATCCCGCGTCCTTGGGCACTGCTGTCGCACGCCATAACAACTAAACCACCGCGGCGGGACAGAAGTTGTAAAAGCAAAGAACTGATAAGAAGTACAGTAGTAAAGGCAGCGAGCAAAGTAAATTTGTAGACATCATAAGAGCAACGAAATGCAGAACAATAACGGAACTATGGCACCGAACTCGCAATGCTTTCGCATTTCCGCACCTAAGGAGACATCCCTGTAATTTGTTTTGCCGAGTAGTCGACATTACTGACTGATGGGCGTGATCTCTTTTGTCAATTTTACTTACACCTGCTTCAACGTTCCTTTTTTTTTTTTTTTTTTGTAACAAAGTGTCTTTTTTTTTAATATGCCACTTCAAGCATAACATTTTTTTTCTTCTGTGCTGTGTTATGCAACTTATATTTCCTCCCGCTCCCTTCTACAATGTCTTTGAGCTCTGTGCTTATTCAAATAAATAAAAGCGTTCTGCTGCCGCTGGATAGGCATTTGATATGCACAGTCGCTTTTAAGGCGTTGATATTTGCCCGAGTAATAAAGCGTGGCATTTCAGAAATAATCAAATATGGCGCCATTTAGAAATGAACGAGAACGTGGTTTTGTCATCGTTAAATACCTTGGGTGCCCTTCGAACATTTTCGAAACTGCTACAGGCATCAGTTTTGTGAGCTTTTTAAAAGAAAGTTTCCCATTCGCTTTGAATTACCCTACCACACGATGTCCGTAGTGCCTAAATATTTCCCAGTAACACACACGTTTGGGGAGTGAAATCAGAAGCCACAAACGTCTTTGATGGATGGAGGGCATCCACGTCTGTCGTAGTTTGACAGCACACATGAAGCAAGGAAGCCACACCTATTCATCGTTGCTCCCGGAGCCGTAGCGCCAGCCCATCACGCAACAAGCTGGCACCATCTTTGGCAGAACGCAGCGGCTTTATGAAAACAGGCGCATTCGCGTGTATCGACAAAACGCCAACGAAACCGCCGCGAAGCAAAAACCCTACAAAGCACCCCGCAACGTATCGCCTTCCACACAGACGGCCGCCCGCGCTCCACACCTCTGCAAAAACATGTCCCTTAATCGACGCCAGCACCATCGTGCGGCCGCTTTGGGCAGCGTACCAAGCTCTTCCATAGAGTGACAGAGAAGTTGCATGGCCATAAAACGGTATTGAAGGACCATGATTTTGGTAACAAGATACGATGGCTAACCCTGTCGAACTCCCTCCGCTTAAACCGAACCCGCTTGAATGTGTCATACACAAACTACTTCTATAGGCATAGCGAGCAGCCCTCTGTGCTCTATATGTGATGTTTGTGAAAATTTCGAACATTTTGTAACCTCCTGTCAACGGTTTACTTACTGCACATCGCAGGATACTGCGTAATAATTTCATTATAAGTTAAAGGCGCCAAAACAACATGCACACACACAAGAGAAGAAGAACAGGACAGAGCGCCACTCACAACTGATTTATTGTGCAGGAAAAAGTACATATATATCACTGCCGGTATATCACAGTTGTTTTGGCGCCTTTAACTTATAATGAATAGACACCAACTAGCCCAACAAGAAGTTCTCGTAATAATTTAAGCTTAGCTAAAGACACAACCTTGAGCCTTGAACATGTCCTGGGTCCTTGGTGTGACGGATCGTCGGCTGCACGAGCTACAACGGCCTTATTAACTTTTCTCAAAGACACAGAATTGATCGAGACCCTTTAAAACTCATCTGTGTCACTGTGTGTGATTATGTGCGTGTTAAAGCGTGTGACACCAATTCTTTTTTTATTCTCATTCATTTCCTCCTCCCCTCCCCCACTTTGTCACCCTCATCCCTCAACCCCCATCAGGAGTAGCATGCTAGGCTCACCACCAGGCAGACATCTCCCCTTCCCATTAAATTATCTCTCTCTCTCTCTCTCTTGTCGAACGCCTTGGCGAAATCCAAAAATGTATACAATCGATCGGCAACGAAGCGGTGGTCAAGAATCGCATGCAACTTACAAGTGAATAAGAGATGTGCTTCGCATGAATATCACTTGCAAAACCCATGCTACGCGGGATGAAAAAAAAGCCTGTCTGATTGCAGAAGATGTACTACATCTGAAAACAATACCTATTGAATAACATTGCAGGTGATGCTGGGGATGGAAATAGGGTGATGGTTAAATTGTGAGTGTGGATTTCCAGATTTATGTGTTGGTATCACCTTCGCTATCTTCCACTCATCCGGCATTGAACCATTATCTAAGACCAGTTGAAATATCATGGATATAATGACCGAGGAATACACTTCATCATCATCATCATCATCATCATCATCATCATCAGCCTGACTATACCCACTGCAGGGCGAAGGCCTCTCCCATATTTCTCCCCTTAACCCGGTTCTGTGCTAGCTGCATCCACTTGACCCCTGCAAACTTCTTAACCTCATCCGCCCACCTAAATTTCTGACGCCCCCCGATATGCTTTCCTTGCCTTGGAATCCAGTTTGTTACCCTAAGCGACCATCGGTTATCCTCCCTTCGCACTACATGTCCTGCCCATGCCCATTTCTTCTTCTTAATTTCCACTAGAATGTCGGTAACCTGAGTTATTTCTCTGACCCACTCTGCACGCTTCCTATCTCTTAATGTTACCCCTACCATTTTTCGTTCCATAGCCCTCTGGGTTGTCCTCAACTTAAGTAGAACTCTCTTGGTTAGCCTCCACGTTTCAGCCCCATAGGTGAGTACAGGTAAGATGCAACTGTTTTATACTTTCCTCTTTAGCGATACCGGCAAGCTGCTAGTCATAATCTGTGAGTGCTTGCCAAATGCGCTTCATCCCAATCTTATTCTTCTTGTTATTTCCTTTTCATGGTCCGGATCTGCGGTTACTACCTGTCCTAAGTAGACATATTCGCCTACTACTTCCAGTACTTCGCTACCTAATGTAAACTGCTGTTCCTTTTCGAGGATGTTGAACATTACCTTAGTCTTCTGCATATTGATTTTCAAGCCTACCTTTCTACTTTTCCTGTCTAGGTCACCAATCATTATTTGCAGTTCATCCCCCGAGTTGCTTAGCAAGGCAATGTCATCAGCAAATCGCAGATTACTGAGGTATTCTCCATCTACCCTTATCCCTAACTGCTCCCATTCCAAGTCTCTGAATACTTCCTCTAAGCGAGCTATGAATATTACTGGGGATATCGTGTCTCCTTGCCTAACACCTTTCTTTTAAAAATTTTGTGTTAATGGAGTCGACGCCGGTGGCTTAAATGAGTTCAAGTTACCGATAATTTATGAAATTCCTTTCGGGTGGAATACAACTCGGTACATTGATAAATATGGGTGCAACATTCTGGTTGCAGTACTGATACTGGAGAACACGTTAATCAAGAATGCAGAGCATTAATCATCAGGAATAAGTTTCGGTTTGTTTGTGGGGTTTAACGTCCCAAAGCGACTCAGGCTATGAGAACTGCCGTAGTGGAGGGCTCCGGAAATTTTGACCACTTGAGGTTCTTGAATGTACACTGACATCGCACAGCATACGGGCGCTATTCTTTTCGCCTCCGTCGAAAAGCGACCATCAATCCCGCGTCCTTGGGCACAGTAGTCGAACGCCCTAACGGCTGCATCACTGCGACGAGACTCATGATCAGGAATGGCTACATCGTTAATGTTGGTTAGAAGAATTCTAGATGTGTCAGCCGTAATAACAACTTTCGAAAACTTTGTAGGATTTCCTATTAACTTATGTGGTAATATCTTTGCCAGCAACAATTTTTTAGCCGATTTATGAGCTTAAACGTAGGCTTCGTTCGCACTACGACACAATGCCCACCAGATTTGACTATGTGATGTTTTAGCTAGATAGTATTAGAGCTATTATTAATATTATTTTTTTTTTTTTTTGGTTAGATAATCTTCTGATGTATGTTTTATACCAAGGTGATTTTGGATTATACGAGATTTTCTGGATTGGTATGTAATGGTTTGGAAGCTCTGCAACCTTTTTTAAATAATGACCAGTTATCCTCAATAGTGTGTAAGTCATAGTTTTATAAAAGCGCTGGTAGGAACTGGTTTAACTCGCTATTTATTTTATTGATATCTGCGCGGTGATAGTTGCGTAAGGTTTTGGTCTTGTTAATCGTCTACTTTTGTGGTATACTAATAACAGATTTCAGAGCAAGACGATTACTTACTCCTGCAAGCATAATATTTGTGAACATAGTTCGGGGCTATAACAGAGAACGTAATATGTTTGCAGCAGTGTCGGTTATTCGTGTCGTCGAAGTGACAATCTGAGTAAAGTTGAAGTATGAACATAAATTTCTTAATTCTTGGCAAGTCGATCAATAAGGTTTAGTAGGATTAGCAACCGAGGGGTAATCAATACCAGTAAGATTGAAATCGCCGAGTAAGAGCATAGGTGCTGATGAATAATGCGATGTTGCAATTTTGATGATGTCATGGATATCGGAGGTAAATAAAGATGAAGCGTTTGGAGCGCCATAACAGGCGCCTAAAAAATCTTTATAGGTGGTGTTGTTCAAGAATACCAATATAATTTCTAATTCATATGTAATGTTAAGTGTGAAGGATTGTTAGAACACCACCGCCTTGTTTTGCATCCCTATCGCACCGATAAAACTAAATCTTGTTACATGAATCAAGAATTTCACAGTCGCGAATGTTCTTATGTAGACACGTTTCAGTTAAAACTATGCCATGAGCAGAAAATGTATCTGCAAGAGATGACGATTCATTGCGCTTTTTCGTTAAGCTTCTTGTTTTCGTATATAATATCATAGCCTCCTTTAAAATAGAGGAGGCTATGATAAGATAAAGACATGTTTTGTGGATGATTGATGGTCGCTTTCCCACTGCAACCTTTAATCAGATGATGAATTTATGTAACGGGCAGGCAAAGACAGAAGATTAGCAAGCAAACTGTCAACGGCTGGAGGCGTAGAGCGAGTTTTCGTTAACTCAAATGTCTCGTCAGTAACGGGATAGTATATTTAACATTTGTTATCTATGTTCCGCTTATTATATTTAAGCTTGAAGGAGGAGGACTGAGGTTAGAATTTCGCAAATTCAATTGCTCCGTTCCTAGCGTGGCGCGTGGCTAAACAGAAATTCTCAGTTTAATTAGCATTATCTTGCTTTTGTTTTGATTCATTCCGCAATAGTTTTCTTCAGTTTTGAAGCTTGGGATTTTACTATGACGGGGCAGTTTTTTGTTACGTTGATTGTTCAATTCTGAGCGCACGTTTAGTATCAGCCGAGTATAACTGGTTGTCGAGACCCGTGGATAACAAGTTTACCAGTTTCTCTTCCGTCTGTACTCACGTTTCTTCAGCGTCTGGTATCCCATGTAATAAGGCGTTAGTCCGCCGGCTTCTTTCCTCAAGTTCGGTCAGACGTGATTGCAAAAGTTTATTTTTTTTTTGAGTATCGGACAGTTCCAACTACGATTTCTTTATTAATGCGAATGGCTTCCACCTTTTGGTCAACGTCAGCAAGCCTACTTCCTATATTTCAGGCAACAGCTTCAATTTTTTTTTCGCCCTGGACGGATTCCTTCAATGCTTTTTTCAGTTCCTGATTACTGGTCGCCGCCTCAATCGATTGCGCTTGAAGTTCACTAAGAATGTGCAATATTTCGCGTTTCTGGGGATCTGCTTCTGCTGGGTTATCCGCACAAGGCGCTGGCGGAGTTATTGCCGCGAGCTATGGGGCGGGGTCTTCTTCCCTATCCGCGGGCATAAGCAACAGAAGGCAATTGTTGAGGTACTCAGGGTGTCACAGAAAGCCCGTGGGCACGGGAACACCTATAAATTTGGTTTGGTTTGGTGTGGTTTATAGGGTTTAACGTCCCACAGTGACTCAGGCTAGGAGAGACACAAGAGTCGATGACTCCAGAAATTTCGACCACCTGGGGTTCTTTAACGTGCGCTGACATCGCACAACACCTAATAGGCAACGATTGTCACCTATGTTGTTTTGTTTTGTTTTTTTTTTTTTTTTTCATTTAAAGAAAGGCAGTTACGCAGCTGTAGTAGCAAGGATGCAGGCTTACGAAGCATGGTTGATGCCTTAATTACTTTGCGGGGCGCGGGGTGCTGCCGCTGCTTTATATCAGCAGCTGCAGGATCGGTCGATGACGGCTTGATCGACTTGTCAGTCGAAGGAAGAACGGTGAGGAATGGCCGGTAGAGCTGGAGCGTCGTCTGCTCGCTTTTGAACGTCGGCCTTTAACTGGAAGGGGCGAACCGCAGGTACCGGACCACCAGGAAAGCTGCTGGACAGGTTAGCTGCGTACGCCAGGAACGAAACAAAGACTATACAGCAAGAATGCCGGTATAATGAAGCATGTTTAACGTCTTGCTGTTCGCGTGCCCACCTATTCTTGTGTCTTTGTGACACGCGCGCAGTCAGCTTGCGCGTGGTTGACTTGTAAACTTAAACGCGTTGATGCCAGATCGAATTTTGACGGCACAAAGAATATATGCTAGGTATGATTGCTGGAGATCTTTCAACAGAAAAGGAAAATATTTCCACCATTGTGTACCCCGATTTTGTGGACTACAAGTTTTGTTTTGTACGTTCTCGTACGCTTAAGGGAGCGGCCGGTAACCTCCAAGAAATATGCCGTTCGGAAAAGAGCTCCAACCTTCTACCCCTAAACTGACGCGTTTAAATAAACTTTCATTCAACCTACATTGGCACTTCGCGTGAATTCTAGCAGCACATGCGAGGATATAGCAGGATTACGTGTGCCGCTACTTGTCAGTACCGATACTGGGGCACGCTTATGAGGGCGTCCATTCACACATTAACTGAAAATTTGCCGCGTGACACATAATCATCAAAAGTAAAATAAAGCCTTCTCGCAGGCTGCGAAAAACTATATATATCTTGTTCCAATGTATGCACCAGAAACGACTCAGTTTGTCCCCTCGAATCCTCTAAGCCCGTTCTCATATTAGAGTTGACCGCGGTATGGCAACACGTTGTAACGTAACCACCAGTCCTACTGAAGCCACCTACAATATACAATTACGGGTAATAGATAGTTAGTTGCCATTTCATTCATTGCCTCACGTGTAGCCATGAAGGAAATATTCTGCGGGCAAGCTTCCGTTGATAATACAATTTCTCCGAGTGAGCAAATTATCGAAAACCGTCAAATCATCCTATTCGTTGTTTTTTTTTTTATTCATTCTGACTGCCATAAAAAAAAAAAAAAAAAAAGAAAACCCGCGTGAGCATCCAGACATATCGGCCTCTTCTCCCTCTGGTCGTCCCTCCGCTACACAATGTTGAAGGCCACGTGCACGAATATCTCGCACATTTTGGGCCTGGCCACATGTCTGAAATAGTTTTCCGGAAGTGTTCGATAGTTTGTCTGCCAGGTCAGCGCCTGCCACTGTCGTATGTACGTTTGTGCTTACAGCGAAAAACTACTTGATTGGGAATTTTCGGCAATATAGTCTGCCAGCTAAACACAACCAAGCTTTTTGAAAAAAAAAAAAAATGGAAAGCGGAGTCTTCCAACTTAGTAGACCCAGATATTGTGAGCGCCGCGTGGCCTAGTCTTCAGTACTCTTTTCTTTATTTGAAATTAAATGACTTGTAACGACTAATGAGTTAATCTTTTAACTGTTGGCTTCAAGAACAAAGTGCCATGGATCATAAAAACTCTTGCTCTTGGGGGGACACTGCCCTTAAGGCTATGACGTGACAGCGTTAATGGCTCCCATTTGCCGGCTTTCCTTGCGGACCCTCGTTCGCGTACACATGCGAGCTCTTTGCTACTCGCTTAATCTGCAATCCCTTAATTTGGGCCTCTCTTATTTCACACATGCTCATTAGCATCGGGGACTTTCGGCTATCGTGCTAAAACTGTCGACTCAAACGTTTGTGACAAGGTACCATTTGCGCTATGTACACTTACAGCGATAGCTACATTTAGCGCAAACATCGAGTTTCATGTCGCGTCGGATGCTTAACCTTCAGGCAGTCGCAAGGTCAAATCTTCAAAGTCAAACCACAGTAACACCAGCATTGACCAACGACTGTGCGCCGTTTGACTTCGGCCTTTATTCTTTGAACTTGAATGATGCAATCTAGTCAAATGCAACATCAAAGAATCGCATGATTCATATTATTCAAATATATTCTCAAGTCAAATATATTCAAATATATATATTAGACTTAAATGACTCCACTTGTTTACGTCACTGCAAAATCCTGACACAGCGATATGTGCGAAAAGTCTGCCTGTGGCGTGCAATCGTTCGTATTTTTCTCGCTCTTAATGTTAACGCCAGGAAAAATATAATTCTGTTGACATATTGTGTACTACGTGCAACCCCCCCCCCCCCCCCCCCAATATATCCAAAATCAAGATAAATTAACAATATCAAATAACTAGGTAGTTCTATTTCTCGTGGAATCACCTACAAGAATAATATGGATAAAAACCAAATCTAACGCTAATGAAAAATCTTGGCCTATGCCCTATACGGTTCGCTACTTCTGCGAAAGTCGCTCAAAACATGCAGTCGTGCGAAACACTGTATGGCCAGGGCGGCACTCAGGTAAGGGTGCTGTAACTTACGGAGTTAAAGCTGTAGCATAGTTGCTAAAAATCGCAACACTAATATCCTCTGAGGGGTCGAAATAGGAATTCGGTGCATTAACTCTGATATCGTTAGGTTATAGTGATAGAAAATTGCCTTTTCGTTCGATGAATATGGAGTATATTGCTAGAGCAATCCCTCAGGGCATATAAGACGGGCGACAGCGACGTGTGAGCCATGGAACCTGAGATCAGCCATCAGGGCAGGGTTTGCTGCACTTGTCTAACCCTTGTCGCGTCGTCTGGTGGTAGAGGACATATGTATGCGCATTATGAATGTAGCCACACGAATGGGCTATGCCTCTGCGCTGGACCTTTCGCCACACGCATATTTATCGCGGCGGGATGGCACATGCCGTCGGTGTGGGCCCCGTTTCTGGAGCACTCTTCCAAGAAATAATTGAGGATTGCTGTCTGCAAGGACTATTCTACCATCCATACTGAACAAATTTCGCTTTTCTGATGATTCCATTGGCTCCATTAACGTCACCTGAATACGGAATCGGTTTCTTTGACACGTTGGTCTTGTGCATCTGCGCTGGTTATCGTACGAAATGTTTCGTTGCTCGTGTCTCATCGCTTATCATTTTCTTGTCAGCTGTTCGAATTACCTTGCGTTTGTTTACTGCTCACGCAGAGTTAATCACTGTGCCGCTGCAGGCTATTTCACCTGAGCAGGAGGGTATTTTTCGGGCACTGCCTTTTTTTGTTTGTTTTCACTAGTTTGACCGTTTGTTTCTTTCCGCCTAACGTCTAACAGAAGACACAATTGATGGTTTTTTCCCCTCCTCCGCGGCCGCGTACTTAATTGAATGAAAAATATGTTGGACCTTAATCGAGTCGAGTGCAGAATTATTTGAAAAGATTTATAAAGGTTTGTGTATCTATTCCCTTTGAATAATTTTGAACACATACTCTTAATTCAAATAATGGACTAGGTGGACATAGTAGTAGTAGTAGTAGTAGTAGTAGTAGTAGTAGTAGTAGTAGTAGTAGTAGTAGTAGTAGTAGTAGTAGTAGTAGTAGTAGTAGTAGTAGTAGTAGTAGTAGCAGTAGTATAGTAGTAGTATTGGTAATGGTAGCGGTGGTGGTAGTGGTGGTAGTGGTAGTGGTAGTGGTAGTGGTAGTGGTAGTGGTAGTGGTAGTGGTGGCGGTGGTGGTTTATAACGTAATCAAAAAGGAAGGAAAACAGTGTTGCCAGCCGCGGCAACTGCTATCTAAACTTTGAAGTGTCCGAACACTGTCGACAAATTACTGCGCGCGAGCGGCCACTGCAATTGTTGATATTGGAATCATTATTAAAAATTTTTTATTATGAAATTGAATTTGTTTTTGTTGCATTTTATTTGGTACGAGAATAAATTGCAAGTGTGCAATTAGGCCCTGAATTGTTCGTCGAGCTACCATCTCAAAGACGAGGACAAGCGCCTCTCTCTCGGCCGAAAGTGCAGCTGCGGCGTTCTTGAAACCTTGGCTCCCATTCTGGCACGTTTGGAGCGTGGCAGCCAAGTAATTTTTAGTGCGTAGCGCTAGTTGTACATTGCTTTATAGGAACGAAAATACGCAGTATCCGTAACACTTCTCGGCGTACAGCTGAACTGCACCGTAAAGGAAGGTAGAGAGGTGGGAGTCGAAGAAGAAAGAGATAAAGAGGTGCAATAGTGGAGGGGTCCGGAATGATTTCGACCCCCTGGAGATCTTCAACGTGCACTGACAGTACAGCACACAGAAGGAAGCCTTTGCAATTTGTCTCCATGGAAAATACAGAACTGCCGCGGTCAGGTTTGAATCCGAGAATTCCGGTTCAGCAATTCCGGTCTTAACCACTGAGCCATCGCGGCTGGTCAACACTACTACCTACGATCACAGATTTCGCCAATGGCTGTCCGAAGCCGCTGTCTCCTTCGTGAATCCGCGAAAGAAAGGATGGCGACGAGCGCATCGCGAGAATTAGCTAATGAGGAGGCGGAGCGGCCTAACAACTGCAGCAAGTGAGAGTGTGGCATGTATCACAGTTGTGGCCGTCGCGGCCGTTAGCGGGCAGTGTTGTACGCGCGCGTGCTATTCCGGACTGAGAAGTCACGTGTCGCTCGCGCTCCCTCGACTTCGATCTCCTTCCCATCGGGTCAGTCCCCTCTCGGCCTTCACGGACAGCAGCAGAAGTGCACGCGCGTTGCTTCCTATAATTCGACTCCGCGCCGCTCACCCCATCGTGAAGCAGCTTGTGCTCACGTCCGTGCTCGCCTTCGAGCGCATTTCCTTACACTTCGGTTACTTTTCGTCGCCATGGGGACCTTCTTTATGTAGCGCTAGCGCAGCTAATTCGCATTTGATTTCTTGTGCAGATCAGCTGTATTTTTTTTTTTATTGCTCCTGTGGCCAGTTCATCTGGAAACCTTTCTTGTAACCTCGGTTTTCAAGCAGGCGGCCACACAGACTTCAGCCAAAGAAGTTTGGCTGTCAGGCTGCGTAGTAACATTGTTAAACCTAGAAACATGGTGCAAAGAAGGATGAATATTATGCGCTGGTCGCATACCTGCGTTACCAGAGTAAAACAAATGCAACTTCAGCGGCGAGCAGCTGAATCCGCAATACGACGTAAGCTGCAATAGTTAGTTTGCCCTTCGTTTTGAACGATCATGCCGCGCGAAGATAGAATTTTATTTATTTCAGCAGATGCACAAACTCTAAAGATGGCCAAGAATTATCTGGTCTTTATATATTTATTTTACGTTCCGGCCGGGCCGTAAAATTCGTCGAAACCCTGTAATAAGAGAACTGGCAGTCCGCAGCTCGGCCCCAGCTTACCTCAATTTTCTGCTTCTCAGTCCGCGGATCACTGTTTTGGAAGGGTGAAACTTCAGGCTTCTCATTCAGGCCTCGATTTCAACACTTCTATGCTTAAAGACGTGATTCTCTGCTCCTTCCCTTCCGCACGCTCCAAGATTCCCCAATTACCGGCGAGCGCTAAGATGCGTAAAACTTCTATCAACTCTTCGTGAATGCGGCCGCGAGAGATGTGAACGGCGCGGAAATCTTGCGGTGCTTCTCAGAGCGCAAATTCCCAAATAACACCCGAACATTTATGCATCGCGGGATGATATATAGGTACGCAAAAGAAGCGAGCACAGGAGGGTAGAGGAGAGCGCTGAGTAAATTGCGTCGATCATAGAGCAGAGTAGACAGACGCGTCTTTTCTCTTTCCTTTTCTTCTTCTTACTCTTACGGCGAATCGCCGCCTCAAGAGGAGAATAATACTGGGCGGATTTTCAATTAAGGCCGCCAACGCTGGTCCTGCCGGTTGCCTGAAGGGAACACAGAGGCGACACATGTCGGAGATGCCTATACACCCTGCGGGAGAAAAACCGCAAGAGGCAGCAGCTGCTCCTTACTGCTCCAAATAATGACCCGCCGCGGATACTGGCGGCATAAGCTGTCGTGACCCCCGACGATTGCGATCGGACAACGCCGATGCTTATTAGTGTCCCCGGTCGGCGGGCGATCAGAGCGGCCGCCGCGCTTTGCCTCGCTTCTCTCCCACATGAGGAATTAAGTGCAGCGTGCGGCGTATTTCAGAACCGAAGCCGAGGCGGCCAGGCAAGCGGACGGCGCTCTTAATCGCGGCCCAAGTCCCTATATGCAGGTCATTATATGCCACACTTTCTGTTCGCGCCATCTCGGTCATATGCACGTGGTGCGGGTAACGGCGAGGCGAACAAATGAACATTTGTTCCGCACGAGGTTTCGACATGCGAGTGGAAGGAAATTGTCGCCATTCCTGAACAACAAGGACCACGCCCGCCAAGGCCGAATGCTCTCGCCTGCTCATCTCAATAATGAACTTTGTTACTATGGCTGCACTCGCCTAGGAGTTCACTGTGGTTTGTCGCAGAGTTTTTCTTTTTCTTCCCGGCACCAAAGTGAAGAGAGGCTAAGAAAGATAGACTTACGGGCTAGTTGTCTCATCATATCAGTGTACTCACGCGTTACAACCGACGAGGCGAACCTCGTTCTTTTCTGCCTGTCCAGCGATAAGTTAAGGCGGCATTACATCGTGCTCGAAAAATGCTCTCACCATTCCAGCGAAATCTATCCTTAAACTATCAGCTGATTTTCGAGCATACAATGCTACCGGACGCTTCATGGCTAGGTACGTTGTTTTAAGCATCCACACAACGTACCAAGTGTTCAAGTTCCTGTTGTTGATTTCGTTTCCTGACATACGAATAGCGGTGATAACTTCGGATGAGGAAGCAAGAGACGCTGCTTACTCGAGGTAATCTTCTCGCGCTCGCTCCATTTTGGAAAGTGATGGCTGCGGCCACACCGCGGCGCTGAACGCAACTGCGTGGACGGAGCGCGGGGATCAGTGGCGCGTGCACGCGATTCTAGGCGCTCGGGAGCGAGACGTAACGGAGCTCTGCGGAACTCCAAACGTGCCAGCTTGCGCGAATGAGGCCAACTGAATGGTCATTGCCGGGCGCTTCAATTCGCGATAATGAACGTGCGATATCAGAGCACGGCCTCCTCAAACACGGCGGCATCCGAATATGGTATACAAGCGTCCCAATAATAGCCTCCTACGGCACGCCGGTCATCAGCACGTAGGAAAGCGATACGTTATACGGGCCCTTTGCACGGGCGGGACCCTTCTCAGCGTTGATTAACCGGCGACAATGGACGCTGCGCAGCGAGTGCAGAGGATGCCGGGGTACAAGACGGACCCCATAAGTACTCGTGTGTATATCGCCGACAGAGTTCCCTCATCTAGCATCAGAAAAGTTGGACAGAGAGGGACAAACGCTGTTATTGGCCCTCGCCGATATTGCGCGAGGGCACTGCCTGCTGAGATCTACCTTACGTCTATTTTCTTTCGTACGTTTGGAGTACCCTGCAAAGGGTGTTTCCCTCTGAAGGGCTCCTATCTCGCGAGAGCCCGTATTCTTTGTGTCTTGGGATTCTGAGGTCATCGACTGAAAAAGCCAAGGGTGGGCACTAAGCTCCTTCCTCGGCGACCTGCCACCTGCCATTGCTGGCAGGTGGCTAAGTGAAAATGGGCCACTTGTAGAGTTGAGGAGGGCGAGGTCGGAAGGGGACCTGACACAGAGAGAACGAAGAGGGTGTCTAGGGGAGGAGGTGATTGGGCGTGGTCCGAGAAATAGCTGTCACAGGGTGGTTCGCCAGGAACAACATAACGCTTGACTATACTGTGGGAGCGGTAAAAGTTAGGTGGGCGGACGAGATTAGTAGGTTCGCATTGGTTAAGTGGATGCAGCTAGCACAGGACCGAGTTAATAGGGGCAATATGAGAGAGGCCTTCGCGCTGCAGTGGGTATAGTCTGGGTGAGGATGATGACGCTGTGGAAGGTAGATGGCTACTCAACTAACGCCAATCAGCTTTCGCTGATTAACTAGCTAAGACCTTAGATTTTCAAGTAAAGAGTAGACCAAATGGTAACGTGCTGTAAGATCGAGGATGTATTAAGAAGTGGAGAGGAGGGCAAGCCTATTTTAGCTCCCTCAAAAGAAACCATCCCATCAAAAAGTTGGCTGTGGTTTAGTTCTGGTTAACCTTAGTTGAGTTGCGAAGGCAACGGCTGCATGGCTACGCTTGTGGCTGTAGCTTGTAACAAAGCGTTTGGTGCTGGCTCAACTCGATTAGAAACCGCTCGTCTGCAGCTTGAATGAAGGCGGAGTTCTTGTCTTCATTAAAGTCCCCCGTCACGACAAACTCCTTTTCAGTTTGGCTAGACATTCCGATAGCCAGAACGTCCAACGCAGTTTCAACGCTGGCCTGGGGACATTGAACCTGTTTGTCTTTGATATGCTTTTTGAAGCCTTCAAAGTTGTTATCTTGATGTACTACCTTACTGACGGAAATTCATTGCTATTACTTTCTTTTGTGTAAAAGCGCAATTTTTAAAGGTTTTGCTGTTTTTTCTTATTCCTTTCTGTGTGCGACTGTTTGACACTGCTATAATTATTAATGTCACTGCTGCATTGCTGACACTGCTATTATTACTACTGCTATATGGAAAGAAATTGGTCCTTTCCTGTTTTTTTACTTTCCCTGATCTTACTGCGATCTCGCTTTTCTTTTCTTTGCTACAGACTCTCTGTTCATGTGCAATAAGGTGCTGGTTCTTGTCAACTTATTATACGCTATCCTTGAGCGCGATGTCTCGTCGAATGTGTACTTCTATTTATTTTATTTTATTTTACTTTTTTTTTTTTTTTTTGCGGACGCTATACTGCTCTGCCTATGTATTTTTACTTTGTATTTTCTTCGGGGGGTGCGAGCTCGTCAAGCCGATTGCTCGGCTTTTTCTAACTACCTCCCCCATCACCATGATGGAAAATAAAATTATTATTATTATTATTATTATTATTATTATTATTATTATTATTATTATTATTATTATTATTATTATTATTATTATTATTATTATTATTATTATTATTATTATTATTATTATTATTATTATTATTATTATTATTATTTCCTGTCTTCAAGTCTGGAAACAAATCTGATGTTTCCAATTATCATCCGATTTCTCTTCTATGTGCAACCTCTAACGAATTAGCTTTGCACAGCGTACTTTCCTTCCATCTCAAACATATCATAGTACCGAATCAACATGGCTTTATGTCGGGTCGCTCTACTTCTACCAACCTAGTCACGTTTATGACGTATGCCTCTGCAGCAGTCCTTCAGAGGGGTCAGGTTGACACTGTGTACTGTGATATGAGCAAAGCTTTCGACGTTGTTACTCACTCACTACTTCTTGAAAAACTTCTACTCTCTGGCGTTGAAGTCTCTCTCGTAGCCCTCCTACGCAACTATCTCCTTGATCGCTTCTGCTTTGTCAGTGTCAATGGACAGACTTCTTTCGTTTACCCTGCAACGAGTGGAGTTCCTCAAGGTTCAGTACTAGGCCCGCTTCTCTTCTCCGTTTTTATTAATGATGTTTCCTCGGCGATAAAGAACTCCTCGTTTCTTCTTTATGCTGATGATATAAAAATATTCAAGGTAATACATTCTTTTCAAGATTGCTTGTTGTTGCCATCGGACATATCTGCTTTTTCTGATTGGTGTACGAATAATCGACTTACCCTCAATTCTTCCAAAACTAGGGTTGTGTCCTTTACTCGTAAAACACATAGCTTTCTCTACCATTATTCTGTGAATTCTGTGTTGTTGGACAGGGTTGATGAAATTAATGACCTTGGTGTGCTTTTTGACCGCACCCTCAGCTTCTCCTCTCACACTAAACGCATTGCTCAGCGGGCTATGCGCACACTCGGATTCGTTTGCAGACTTTCGAGAGAGTTCCATACTCCACTTCCGTTCCTAAAACTGTACCTTTCCATATGCTTGCCGGTCTTGGAGTATGCGTCGGTTGTTTGGAATGGAACTTGCAAATCGAACTTGGACAAGGTTGACAGAGTACAAAAAATTTTTTTACGGATATTTCATTATCGCTTTCCTTGCGCAACTTCCCCCTCTCGCTCCACCAGGAGCGCCCAACTGAATCTTCCTTCTCTTCACTGCCGTCGTATCAGACTTGATATCATATTTCTGTACAAACTCCTTCATGGCCACATTATGTGCCATCAGCTCTTAGAGTACATCCTACTGCGCGTTCCGCGAAAGAGCATGAGGGAATTCAGACCATTTCAGGTTTCTCCTCTTCATTCCCACTCCCCTCTGGACAGGATGCAGTGGTTATTTAACTCTTTTTGTCCTCACCTTAACATCTTCCAAAACTCGCTCTGTTCATTCACATTGGATGTTCGTAGCGCTTTATTCTAAATAGCACTTTATCACATATAACTCCCACTTTCTAGCCTTAATATTGTATTTACTTCGCTTCTTGCTTTTTCTCCTGTTCAATACTGTCTGTATCTTGAACTACTTTTTATCCGCTTCTTACTTATATTTAAACTTTAAACTTTATATTCGAATCTTACTGTCCCTTGTTCAATTTTACTTCTTTATTGTATTATTCTGTATTTCTAGCCTGTGTTTTAAGTGCCATGCACTTGTTGCGCCTGGAATAGTTGTTTATTTTATGTATATTTCTATATTACTATAATCAATGTCAGTTATTTGTTGTTGTTGTTGTTTTCTCTCTTCTATCTGGTGTGCTCAAAAATTCTCTCACTGTGTATATAAGGGATGCTACTCATTGATTGCTTACTTTCCGTGATACTTTTTTTCTCAGTTTCATTTCATGTATTATTTATTTTTTTTTGTGTGTTCTCTCTGTGTGTGTAAACATGTTTATGCTTTTTCATTTTTCTTTTTTTTTATTTGTGCTGCAGCACAAAGTCCACATGGTTGTTCCTGCGCACATTAAATAAAGATTGATTATTATTATTATTATTATTATTATTATTATTATTATTATTATTATTATTATTATTATTATTATTATTATTATTATTATTATTATTATTATTATTATTATTATTATTATTATTATTATTATTATTATTATTATTATTATTATTATTATTATTATTATATACACCCCGGTTACTACGACCCCCGTCTCGCACAGTTTTACACAGCGACGGCAGCTACGTCGACGGCGGCGCCATCCGTTCGAGCGCGTTTCGGTGAACCAGCGTTCCGTTCAACGCATCAAAGTTGGCCGGCATTTTTAGTTGGTAGTGGTAAAGGCGTTTATTGCATCTAAATATGGGGAACACTTAAAGCTCCGCTTTGGAGGGCATGACGCGATAGCGTAGGCTACCAGCCCACATATAAAGCCCCGCTTTAAACAATCTGTATGAACGTGCTCTAGTGGCCTATAAGGGTAACGTGAATACCAGGGTCCTGGCAGGCTGATTCTGGCATAACCGTCCCATGTGAGATGAGAGTAAAGACCCAAGTTGGCAGCTCCTGCCACGATTTCGTTGCGTCTGCCATTTGTGGCTACGGCTTTTGAGCATACACGGCGAGCCGAGCTGGTTAGCTTAATGTTACTTCCGCAACAAAATGATCGTATTTATGAAAATAAATTAAAGATTTTGGTGAACCTACATAATCTGCGCAGTTATATGCATATGTGCGCAGTGTTATGTTGTGGCGAATGGTCATGTCCATGAGTAGATATATATGCGGTTTTCTTACAGGGGCCGCAGCCAATTTCCCTTCCTTTGCGTGATGACCGCCGAGCGCAGCAAGCCTTGTATTTCCCCCGCAATACATGTGTATTTAGTGTGAGAAACGTCACAGTTTGTTGTAGTCGGTACTCCCGCCTGCGTCGACGGCCAAGATGGGTCGAAGATCGGATGCAGCCTATTTGTCCTCAGTGGCCCTGTGATCCAGGGCGACGTTGCCAGTGGGAATCGTCGAGCGTCAGAGGGAGAAAAATATTGCTGCGATAGCGTTAAAGGTTCACCAGAAAATCTGGCGTTGGCGTTGCGAGCAAAAATCCTGCTGGCAGGGGATAGCTGGCAGCTGAAATGGACGCGCATAGACTGGACGATGGGTTGCATGGGGTTGCGTTTGGTCGGAGCTGCCAACTCGGGCCTCTCCCTTCATATGGGAGGGTGACATCAAAGTCAGCCAACCGGGACCCTTGTATTCACGATGCCCGGCCACGCAGACACATGTGTCCCCACAATTTTGTAGCGAAAGCTGCTCTGCCCTTGACAATTTCGCCGGAAATTCGCCGATGCGAGCGCCAACTCTGGTTTCTCCTTTTACGTGGGAGGGTGACATTAGAGTCATCCTGCCATGGCATTTGAAATCACGTTAACCCTAGCCCACGCAGGGGAATCCGTGTATCTCACGGCTGCGAGTCCACGAGACGAGCTGAATGAAAGGTGGCTTTATACAGTATTTACAGGCATGGTACAGGATAGAACAACATCGGCACGGGGGCCGAAAGCTACTGGCTACCGTGACTGTCTTCGCATAGCGCCGGCCAGGGAGAATCTGTCACGTCCCCTCCGGCCGAGGAGCACAACACACGGTGGACGCTCACAATGGTCTATCTCGACCACCGGCCGAGCGGCTTCTTTTATGGGCCAGAAAGACGTTGGCATTCGAACTGTTCAATCCGGACGCAGAAGATGGCGGCGAGGCAAGAAGACCAATAGCGAGCGCGCTGGTCTCCCGTCGCGGCACGAGAGGGCAAAAGAAGGAGGGCACGCCTCCATGGCGCCGTGGGTCGCTGAGGCACCATGGTGTCTGGATGGCTTGTCCGGGCACGCCCGATGCTGAGGCTTTTTCTCAAAGCGCCGGTTTCATGGGGAAGCAGCACCGTGGCTTGTAAAGGGGCATCCGCCGCTCGCCTGCACCCGTTCGACTCCAGTCGTCGGCCGCTGCAGGAGCTGCACGAACAATGGCTAGGAGCCCGATCCTAACGCGGCATAAGAGTGGATTCTGTCCAGAACGTGGTGAACTTTCGTGCGTTCAACGGAACGCTGGTTGTGTTCAATGCAACGTTCGGTCGCCCGCAGCCAAAGCTTTCGCTCCACGTTCGGTTCAGCAGCTTTGAACCCTTCCAATTTACACGAATTTCATCTACCTATTGTGACCGTCTATGCAGGTTTCTACTGGCCGATGCTGTTGGAACTTCTTCATCGTCCCCGACACCAGAAATTACCGTCACCATCATTATCCGAAGGTCGTGGGTTGCTGCGTCTCTCGCAACAGTGCAGTTTCATGCCCCATTAAGGACTGTCTCCTGCCACGACCGTCTAAGCCCTGCTTTCTATCAGACGTCAGCGCAGCAGCATGCCGACCCTCAGGTTCATCACATGATTCCATAACCAGGCACCGCACATGATGGCACCACTCACAGCGACGCAAATAGCAGCACTACGAGCGAATAAAAGCCATATTTTCGGTGTCGCGAAATACGGGCTGCGGACTCCTCAAAGGATGCTTAAACGGGTCTTTATTTTGGGCACTCCACTAAAAAAAAATGGAGGACCCCAGGACCTTAAGAGATAGTGGGCTCTCCTAGCAGCCGTCCTCGTCCGCTGCCAGAGGAATACCGCGGCTTGCCAACTCCGTGAAGAGGGAGCAACTTAATGCGCCTTTTCAAAACAGGCTTTCCACAGAAAAGCTCCCGTCCAGAGACGCAAATGAGGCGCGAGCAGCAGATGAATATACAGAGCCCGTTCTAAAAGGTAAGGTGAAGAAGTGCTCATAATTCCTGACCTGAAAGATGTGCCTCGTTCCGTAGATTTCGTACACTCTTCCCAGAATCGAATAAGCAGATTCAATAATGCGGGAAATTGCTGAGCTAGTTCGTCGCACGTGATGTGAAACGAAGCCGAACAGGGAACGGCACCGAAGAAACACACACACACAAGGACGATGCTCTCTCTTTTTTTTTTTTTCGATATTTATTGCCTCAAGATATGAGGGGAAGAATGGATAAATGATTAAATGAATGAAAAAGCTGGCTGATATTATGATATCCAGGCGTGAGCGATGATGAGTTCGCTGCATCCAAGCGATATACGAGGCAGGATTGCTTGCTGAGAGGCCAGCGATCGTCAGGTGCCGGATTCGTGTCGGTTTCAGTACTGGGCAGTCCCACAAGTAGTGAATGTCAGCTTCAACATTTTCGTTTTTACAGATCGGACACCCTGGGCGGTTATATAAGTGTCAGAAGTGAGACCATAGTGACAGCTGATGTGAGGGCAACAGCAACCTCCTCTGCACGGGTAAGACCTCAGGGGAGGGATATCACACAATGAGGGATAAGAGCCCGTGTGCGGCGCCTGAGGTGTTTCTTTCTTGATAAAACGAGGGTTGCGTCGTCCATTTTAAGAAGCCATGTCATAGTCTTGGGTCACGAGGCGGGTCGCTAAATCTTCTTGTCTTTGGGAAGGCAGAAGTTTTTGTGGGACCCACTCAATACATACTGACTGTGGGATGAGCGCCGCAAGCTGGTGGATGTCTTGACATATTTTGGAGCAACGGCTGACACGTCGGAGCAAATGTACTGCTTGAAGTGCGTCAGTGCGGATCACAACGTTTGCTTTTCCACCCAGGCGGATGCGGACCGCGGCTGTGCAAGATAGTGTGTCTACCCAGACGCTCTCTAAGCTGTCGTCAGTCGACAGCGCCACGCGGAAGTTCAAACAAGCCAAGTGACACCAGCAATTAAGAGACAAAGAAGGGGGAATGCCCGCCTCAGCAGCTGATGATTCCACCTTGGAGCAATCTTCCTCGTGAATCTCACGCACTATTTTGGGATTCAGCTGGGCAACGGTAACCACCTAGCACCATCTGTGCGGTGATGAGGACTTTATGATTGGCGACACCAGAAGCCTCTGGCAGATCATCTGAAGATCGCGTGTTGCTATAGGTGTCTCGAGGAGCAGGCCTGTTTCGTGCCCCATTAAAATGAGAGGCTTTTAGCACTAACGTAAACGTATCTCGGTTTACCGGACCCCTCCTAGGCACGCGCAGAGTCCGGGGCAATCGCGGCCACTGCGTAAACCGGTATACGTCTACATTAGCACGTTCTACGACAAACTAAATATCTCTGTTTCCGCTTCCCGTAGCGTCCCCTTCGGCTCCACTTCCTTACAGACATCCATGCAGCAACACGCGCACCCTGACGCTCACCACAGAGAGAAGGTGAGAGTAGATCAGCGATAGATATCAGTCCTCCGCTACTAGAGCAAGCCTGAACGTCTACATAGGCTTGAGGCGATGACTTGGACAAAAGCTCAAATGTTCAGGAGTCGCATTCACTGCTTCAAAGATCGAAAAGAGTGACGCTGAAAGAGATCGTAAGTACTGCATGTTTTCACGCCTGAATTGCGTGTGACGTGACGCTGCTTGAACGAGGTAAATACAAGTGTTAGTATGGACACTTGCAGAATGTTCCTTCGGTGGCAGATGCCGTTGTTTTCATAGGAACCGAGAAAGGAACACCACAATGGTAGAACCGAAACTACACGCACGTAAGCACTAAACCCAGCGCAATAAATCGCCGAAAGTATTGTCTCTCTATTCCACCGGACAACGCTGCGCTGATGTGAAGTTGAGCCCGACAGTATGTGGGTTTGGCCTTCCAATACGTACATTCAAAGTGGCCGACTCGCGCAGCCTAAGAGAACATGCGTGACGCGATGAGTTTAGATCCCCGTCTTTCCGTATTCAATCAGCTAGGATTACGGAAAAAAGGTTTGCAGCTGCCGACAGTTAATAGGCGCGTGCGCATGGCACAATATATGTAGTTTGGGTATTAGAGAAGCTTAGGCTGCAGGCGGGGAAACTACCGTGTGCGCTGCCTTCAGAAGCTGTAGCATATCACCTTAAAAACGTTCCACTGGGCTGGGTGGTTTTTAATTAGGCGCAAACTTCGCGCTACAAATTACCAAAACACGAGGGAAATTTCTGTGTTTGTGCCTCACACTCGAATAGAGCGCTAGCACGAACTCTTTAAGCTTATCGTGGGCCCCAAAACATGTTTTTACGGTGTTCTTATAACTACAGACAATAGAGAGAGCAAAATATTAATTACAGTACAAATTTTGAAGAGTGCTGCTACGACATATCTTTGATTATGTAGTTATAAGTGGTTGATAATTGTTATTTTCGAGGACGTGCCGCTAATCATTACTGAAAACGGGTTGTTGCATAACTGTTTACTTTCACTAAACAAGACTGTATAGTGTTGCTGTTTTCCCCCACTATAAATGGTACTACCCTCCATTTCACATGATTTCTTTTGCGTTGATGGATGGAAGTTAATTTCTTAAGGTTGACATTGGTTCTTCATTGCATAAATTGAATTATTTTAATTATCACCATTGTACAGCGGGGTACGGCTTTTTTGTTGTTTTTGTTAAATGCGTACTTTCTACCTGCTCCGTGAAAAAGGGTTCCCTATAGTTCTGCAGGGTATCTGCTGGTATTGGAGGTCTAACCAGGCAAAGCAGACGAACACAAGACAGAAGACTGCCCTATCTCCTGTCTTGTGTTTGTCTGCTTTGCGCTTACTTTTCTCCTGTACAATCGTGAACCAACTAGCCCAGCAACGAGTTTTACTTCAGTAAGTAGGAAAACCATGTTATCGTCGGTTTTTGCCTCAGCTCCACAAAAGCATTCATGTAAGATAAGAAGCACAACGAACAAATTTAAGGTTTGTGAATTCTCTACAATTTCAGCACTGGCTTCGCAATGCTAGAGGAGCAGCGTTCGATCCTATAGTATCTGCAAGCACTCGTCGTTATTGCCGACGAGTAGAAGCTTTCCTTTCGCCTGGTGTTTCGGGCTACGCCTAATCAGTATACATGAAACATATTACTGGAGATTAGACGGGGGTCAGCCCTAGGGCTACAGAGCAAACTGCATAGATCAGCAAAATAAAACATCATAGTTGGCGCGTAAATCGACACTGCCGGCCAATGTGACAGGACATATTTGGCTAGCTAAATGTTGAGGTGCGGGCCTGGGGTCAACAGGTAATGAGGAAGAAAACACTGGGTGCGCGGAGAGCTTAACTGGTACATCTTTATTGGTAATCAGAGTTAAGGATTGGGACAAATTAGGTGGCGTGCCGCAGGCTGTGGAGATCTTTGGCGACACCAGCCCATTCGGCAGCCTTCACACTAAACATAAAATGCACGAGATGGAGGTTATTCTGGAATGCGACGCCGTTATAAGTACGCCTAGCAAAATGCGAACTCCGTCAAAACGGAGCGCGAGGTCCACAAAACCTCGTAACGCCTTCTGCCGACAAACGACGGAGCTCAGTCGTGGAATCAGAACGATCGCAGTTCGTTAAATACGAAGGTGATACGGTGTTTTCAAAGGCATTTCGTGAGCTAGGTATAAAAACGCCGGCAGCTATACGAATACCGAAAGAAAAATGCATGAAAAATAAAGTCGAGTCAGTCATTCCGCTATATCCTTCTTTACTCTGGATTAGTGTAAGTACAGTAGTGTAAGTGCAAGTTGGATTTTGATACGGATTCAAGTCGTCAACAAAGTCATCCGCTGGCGTCAAGCCGGCGTCGCCATGGCTTCGTCCATGCACGGCGGCGAGAACATAGCTGACGTAGGCGATAGTGCGTGATTGTTTTATCTGTGCGCTGTTTGATGGTGTACTCGCCGCCTCGTGAGTGTTTCACGTGAGCACAGCTGCTGAACGATTTTTGTTATATGGTCATCCCTTAATTCATGCCAAGGTCCGCATACTTTCGTAGCATGTGTATTTTTTTCCGACACTGTTGCAGTGATGCTACAGAATTTCGCTCTACAATATATAGGATTCCAAGCATCCCACGACGGGACTGTGTTTTTTTTTCTAAAGACCACAGGTATCAGTCGTTGCATAGACCTTAGCTTATCCCAAGCTTCTTTAGAGGGATGCAAGAGTTCTGAGGGAGGCTTATGGGGGCGCGGAGAGAACAGCCAATGCAGGATGATCCTTCATAGCAGTACGCCCGCCCACATGTCGCTGATAACGAGAAAGGAGGCGGTATTCAGCCAGCTTCTCTTGGTTCACGAAATTAAAATCTCCTCTAAGCGGTAGTTATTTTGAACGCCTGTCAGATTTGAAGAAGACTCTCAAGCAGAGGGGATGGGGGGGGGGGGGGGGGGGGGGGTGCATTTGGTTAAATCTTTTTTTTATTATTATTATTATTCGACTACGCTGCCTTTAACACCAGAGCCGGCGAACGGCATGACTTGTTTATTTGTGAGCCATTAAGTTTCAGACAGGCGGGCGTCGCCATTGACACAGGGCAAGCGAATGGAGCGAAAAAAGAATCGGCAGGAAAAAATGGCCACCGGCACAGCATTCCAGAAGAAGCGCTCCTGGAAGCGTTCCTTTTAAGCCGCCGCCAATATTTTGCGTGCTCAGACACAACCGCAAAAGATATTTAAAGAAAGAAAGAAAGCCCTATATTTTATAGCACTACATCTTATTTTCGCAGCTTTCGCAAATTTTACAGGGAAACTCCTTATGAAGATTGTAACGGCGGATTGAAGGCAAGCAGGCCGCAATCGTAACCGTAAAGCGAGTCATGTACAGAAGGCGTTACCACAGCAACAGGGACACCAAATAAAATATTCATGGGTGCTCTCTTGCTCTCCGGTTACCTTCCATCATAGTAGAATACCCTGGGAGGAAAGCTGACGCAGCCACGAAATCAAAGCGCCTATTACTTGCCGTCTATGCATAAACCAGTTCCAGTATAGCTTCTGGCGTCGCACCGATGGTACCGAACGACCCGTTATAAAACTGTTAGAAGTGTGGTGACTACAGGTCTCTGCGTACACCGACAATTCGTCCTGATATCGATCCCTTCACGATGGTCCGTTCTTTATTACACTATGGTAATAGTAACTGTGGGACTTCGGGAAAATATGCACATCATGGGTGCGCAGCTTTAGCGAGTGAAGCGTCAACGCTCCAGAAGCACCCTACACGAGTCGCATTCCAACTACACTCCCCCACGTACGATGTCGCCCACCCGCCATCCATCTAAATTGCTCTACCACACCGTGTCACTACCGTCTAAATCCACGCTAAAGTGCTGCCATCCGCCACGCATCCACTCAACTCTACCCTCCAGAAAAGCTACCACCAGCCACCCATCTACCACCAAGCTCCACAAAGTCTCCCCCACGAGGAGCACACGTAGCAGTGCAACGAAAAAACAGCGGCGCAATTTAATTCAAAGACGCATTGAGTAATCCAGCTGCCCTCCAGGAGCACCGCCTATTAACCGTCTCTCCAAACCAGAATCACCTTCCACAAGTTGCATCCGCATTAACCCACCCCATTCAGTCTCCATAAAAATATCTAGAATGTGTGAACTCGGATTCGAATAGAAACTATCAGCAGAATAAAAGAGTCTAACTTATGAGGGTAAATTAACTGTATCGCAGCTTTCTCGCGCCATGTTATTGCTGTAGCATTAGAGTCGACACTCGCATGAAAATCCGGCGTGTGTCACGATTTTCCCTGATTAGTCAGAGAGGCCACATGGTCTCGTGCTGACATAGAGCCCGCCGACTAGTTAGCGCTTTGTCAGGAGACGTGACCTTATGATGTCATGAAGAGCACCACTACTAAAGGAATATTTCGTACTCGAGTTGTCAGGTGGTCTGACCGGTGACAGTTGGTCGGTGACATGTTGTGGTTCTGCAAGGTTGTGACGGCATCTATAGGGGTCGCAGCTCTGCCTCCGAAGATAGAAAAGCATTTTTTGCTGAAATGCTATAGGTGGTCCAGCGAAATCGGACTGTTGCAATTTGGGTCGCTAGGCGGGTGCGATACCAACATGCCAGTGTGGAGCCATCGTCTAGTGCGATAGTTTACAGGCATTATGCGACCGCCTCATGCCGTAGCGTAGTGGGCAGCTACACAGTCTACAGAAACACCTAGTTAAAATTAAGGCCATGAATCACCATAGCTAATAAGCAGCCTTACTGAGTATATGAGTGCAGCTTGGTTATGTATATGCTGCTTAGAAATTCTAAGTAATAGCAGGACTTAGCCCTGCTATTTAGCACCGTTCTTTAAAACTACTAATAAAGACTCGTAATAAGTAACCACTTAGGTCCATCACATAGCAGCAACTCATACGGCATTATTATATCATCAACTCTTACTGATACTAGAGCGTCCCTTAAGTTTTTATGATCGTGCTTGCATCTTTTATTGCAGAAACATCGGCTTTCGTTAAAGTGCGGCTTGCGTATGCTGTAACATGTGCGACGTTCTGGAGCTGGACGAGTACCGCGCATGACATCCACGCCGCTCGCATCGGTGTAAGCCTCGGTGGTAGTAGCCGTATCGAAATGGCGCAAAACAGGAGCAAAGGCTAGCAGAAACTTGAGCTGTGGAAAGAAGCACTCGTATGCCGAGGACCAAACAAACGGAGTGTCTTTTTTTCAGGACAGAAATGAGCGAATGAACAATTCGGGCGAATCCTTGGATGAAACGGTGGAAATATGAATTTAGAAGCTTCCTAAATGCCTTGCGTTTTGAGGCTTCGGAAAGTCGCGCACTGCACCAATCTTCTGGGGGTCGGGCCAATTACTGTCCTGATCCATTAAGAATCCCTAACGAGTGACACTTTTTAGAGTTTAAAATTAGGCCAGCATCTCGAATACGGTCCAGCACTAGACTAAACCATTCATTATGCTCTCGAAATGTCTTCCTATAAATGATTACACCGTTCAGGTCGTACACCTAAGTAGCACCTTGGCCCCCTCTATTTACTTGTAAATGGGCCCGAATAAATGAAATAAATGACACATGCATATTTTCCGCTTTAAGCCACGCAGGATTGTGCCCATAAACCGTTCGAATGTCGCTGATGTATCGCACAACTCGGATGGCATCACATTAAAATCGCTAAGTCCATCAGATGCTACAAATGCTGTCTTTTCTCAGTCCGACGGATGCATCGGGAACTGCCAATAGCTACAGATGAAAAATAAGGAGCAGATTGAAGACAGCATACGGAATTGTCGATACGGGGAATAGAGCATTGTAACGGCGTTTAACCGCAAAAAATCTCCATGAGTTGTCCTTCTTTACTAAGATTACGGGAGCAGCTCAAGTACTGGAGGACTCCCGTTTAACACATTTCCTCAACATTTCCTACACCGGTTCGTCGATTACCCGCGCTTGGCTGACGACACTCGGCAGAGCTTGTCGGATCCACCGGTATTATGTTTCCAGTGTTCATCATATGTGACATTCGTGAATATGGCGGTAAAGAAAAATCAACCTTTTTTGCTGAGTCGAACACAGATGCGTTATGTACCTGAACCTCACAAAAGTCTCGCTGGTCAGGCGAAGAAAGGATTTTGTTTGGTTTGGTCTGTGTAGTTTAACGTCCCAAAGCGACTCAGGCTATGAGAGACGCCGCAGTGGAGGACACCAGAAATTTCGACCACCTGTGGTTCTTTAACGTGCACTGTCATCGCACAGCACACGGGCGCCTTGCTTTTCGCCTCCAACGAAAAGCAGCCGCCGAGGCCGGGATTCGATCCCGCGTCCTTGGGAGCAGCAGTCGAGCGCCGTAACCACTGCGCCACCCCGGCGGGGTTGGTTTTGTTTATTATCCGGTTTATATTCGAACTGTGGTGGGGATCCACCCTTGGGTGGGAAGACCCAGACTGAATGGTAAGAACGTCATAATAGCCATCTCGAGTCCAGATGGTAAACAAACAGGTTCCGACGAATAGTTCACAGTCCACACGTGGGTACAACCATCTACGACCTCGACGAGGGCATGGGGCACTAATTACGTTTTCTTAACGGGCTTCAGTAAACACAGTGGTGGTCCCTGCTCGATCGGCGGAGAGTGGGCAGGCACAAACATTGAAGCCATGGATTGAAACAACATCTCCCTGGTGAGATAAAATGCTCAGTCACTACGGTTAGGTAATTCTTCTAAAAAGGCAGGCAGAATATAGCGTCGCTGAAAAACGTTGCCTGCTGCGCAATCGACCGTTTCTCCAGAACCGCGCAGATAATAAATGGTGAGAATGACGTCATGCGTGGGTCGTACGAAATGTGCGAACTAAACGCAAAACGTTTCTGCAGCGTTTCCCCAGATACCTAAAGGACGCTGATGTTCTCTCCAACACCGCGAAAGCTGTCACTTCGGTCCCAAGCAATCATTACGTACAGTTGGTCCAAGGCGACTTTTGAAACTGAGATCCAGTACAGGAAGTGCGGCTCCAGTGTCCACTAAAGCCATTTACGCCATTTAGACTGGCATGCGCTTCGTTCTTCAACATCACAGCAGGCAGAGGAATTGGCGAAGATGATTGTTCCGCGATCTCACTTCCATCGGCCGTTCCTGGTAGTTTCACTGGCCTGGATGAGCGTCAACCTGGTGACGAGGACCGTTCTCGGCGCGGAGGTGGTGGTGCAAAGCTGCTGTCAGAAGCGGGAGAGTCACTGCGAATGGCGTCTGGGGCACGGCAGTTGTTGACAAGCTTGACTCCGTTTAACGTTGTCATTGTCCCGGAAACCCGACCAAGGTTGAGTCCAAGAACGGGCCGCCTGCTGTAGCCGGCGCTGATAAAACCGCGCGCTCTGCCCGCAACGGCCGCAGTTGTAACAAACCGGTGAGTCAAGAAAAGCGTAGGTGCCGGAAGAATTTCACGGGGGTTGATGCACGGGCATATAGCTGGTAACGCCAGTTTTGTTTTCTCCCTTCCATATCCCTGAATAACGCCGCTTATTTTTTTTTTTTTTTCGTTTAATCTTCATGGAGCACCATCAAAACAGTGTAATGACGTAGGGATTGAAACTGTCAACCATTTGTCACTGTCCACAGAGCAATACCGTTTGTAGCGAGCCTTACCACGCTTAGCAGTGCGGTTTGCTACTGCGGCTATCGCAGTAGAAACGGGGATGAGCGCACACATGTCTTCCAACTTTATTTTGTCTAAAAATACCCAGTCCTATAAATGTATGCATCACATTTTCTATATGCCCATTCATTGCTCGGTACATTCTACTACTTCCCTGAATTTCTGGTGGTAAATAATGTTTGTCTTCTAATATGGCAAAAAAAAAAAAAATTACACTAATGACATGTATGTTTTTTCAGGTGTCAACTGACTGAACTCTCCATAAATTCGGAATTTGTAAAATATGTTCGGCAGCTATAGAAAGAAGACCGCCATTCAACATTAGACAGCCCGTATGTGTTCGCTACGTTTTCACAAAACGACTTCGTGAAGAACGTCGCTATAGTGTCGAATATTGTACTGCATGAGAATGTAGTGCTATCAGTTTTTTCATTCAAAATCTTCACAAGCAAAGAAAGCCACTAAAATCTCGTTTGCCCCCCCCCCCTCCTTCCCCTCTCTCCCGAAACTTAAAAAAACAAACAAAAACAGCTTTTCTTAAATGGTAGGAACTGGTACAGACTCTGAATAGGCTGATAGTTGGTGCCTGTCTCACTACTGAGCTCGCCCATGATGACATCACCAACGAAACAAAAAAAAAAAAATGAAGTGCTTCAATCCTGCCAAGAATTACGAAAAGAAAAAAGAAAAAAAAAAGCGGCATTGGAGAGGAGAATGACTGCTGCAAAAACTGCGCTTTGCTCAAAGCACTGCTCAATATGCGCCCACGAAGGAGCTTGACGTTGCGTCTGGGTATAAGGCAGACCTCTGCGACGTGACTTCGCAGACAGCGGTACCTGTTAATATATAGATTTTCATGAAATAGAACCACGATGTGACGGCAACAGGAGCTAAATATCTGAGGAGGATCAGCGCGCACGGAATCACGTCGTTGACCTGTCACGTTTCGCCGGCAAATTCACGTGGTTGGGGGTTTTAGACAATAAAATATAGAATATGAGATCTGCTATATGGTTGTTTACACGTTAACGAGATACATCAGCGGCAAACGTCCATGCAAAGGATGGGAACAGGATGGGAACAGTAGTGCGCGCGCTGTACTGGGAATGGTGAAGGTCCATAGGGGCGCAATGTTGATTAGGCATCAGTCCTATTTTTAAAACAAAGAAACAATACTGAGTTCCTTCGTATACGCGTAGTCGTACACCGTACTAAATGGAACAACAATGATCACGGCCAAGCACCGGGCGCAGTAACAAACTGAGCCTTACCCGTGCTGGACTCGGAAACATCCTGCGGCGGCTGGCGCACCGTAATGACATCGCGGACATGATTTACACCCGGAAGCAAAATCAATATTTTTTTCCCTTTCATGGACGCGTATTTGAGCACTGTATTAAGGAATGAGCCAGAGGAGCAACGAAGGCTTTGCCGTTTGCAGCTGCGCTGATGTCACCGTTCGAAAGAGGTGTTGGCAGAGCAGTATCACGAAATAAAATCGGAGTAGGCAGCGTGGACAAGTCAATTGTCTATTATTCCGCCATTTTTCGGTCTGAATTCGAACAAATAGCACGGAAACCACAGCACAAAGCAGACGCAGCTAGCGCGATGGCAGCAGCTGTAAGCGCATACGACTCACTCAACCCTTCAACATGGCGTCGCGTAGCGCGGTTCGCTGAAGGTTCGATAGATGGCAGCAATTTTACATAAGGTCTAGTGTTCCTGTATATGCATATACAGGAACACTAATAAGGTCTATAAGCGGTATAAAATAAAAGTTGCACAGTCCTACACGCCTCATCATCATCATCATCATCATCATCAGCCTCATTATACCCACTGCAGGGCGAAGGCCTCTCCCATATTTCTCCACTTAACCCGGTTCTGTGCTAGCTGCATCCACTTGACCCCTGCGAACTTCTTAATCTCATCCGCCCACCTAACTTTCTGCCGCCCCCTGCTGCGCTTTCCTTCCCTTGGAATCCAGTTTGTTACCCTCAGCGACCATCGGTTATCCTCTCTTCGCACTACATGTCCTGCCCATGTCCATTTCTTCTTCTTAATTTCTACTAGAATATCGGTAACTTGAGTTATTTCTCTGACCCACTCTGCACGCTTTCTATCTCTTAATGTTACCCCTACCATTTTTCGTTCCATAGCCCTCTGGGTTGTCCTCAACTTAAGTAGAACTCTCTTGGTTAGCCTCCACGTTTCAGCCCCATAGGTGAGTACAGGTAAGATGCAACTGTTGTATACTTTCCTCTTGAGCGATACCGGTAAGCTGCTAGTCATAATCTGCGAGTGCTTGCCAAATGCGCTCCATCCCAATCGTATTCTTCTTGTTATTTCCTTTTCGTGGTCCGGGTCTGCGGTTATTACCTGTCCTAAGTAGATATATTCGCCTACTACTTCCAGTATTTCGCTACCTAATGTAAACTGCTGTTCCTTCCAAGGGCTGTTGAACATTACCTTAGTCTTCTGCATATTGATTTTCAAGCCTACCTTTCTACTTTTCCTGTCTAGGTCATCAATCATTATTTGCAGTTCATCCCCCGAGTTGCTTAGCAAGGCAATGTCATCAGCAAATCGCAGATTACTGAGGTATTCTCCATCTACCCTTATCCCTAACTGCTCCCATTCCAAGTCTCTGAATACTTCCTCTAAACAAGCTGTGAATAGTACTGGGGAGATTGTGTCTCCTTGCCTAACACCTCTCTTTATGGGAATTTTGTTACTTTCTTTATGCAGAACTATGGTTGCTGTGCAGCCGCAATATATATCTTCCAGCACTTTCACGTATGGCTCGTCTACCCCCTGATTTCGCAATGCCTGCATCACCGCCGAGGTTTCAACTGAGTCAAATGCTTTTTCGTAATCAATGAATGCTATGTATAAGGGCTGGTTATATTCCGAGCATTTTTCTATCACCTGATTGATGGTATGGATATGATCGATAGTAGAGTACCATTTCCGAAACCCTGCTTGATCCTTTGCTTGATTGCAGTCTAAGGTTGTCCTGATTCTATTAGTGATTACCTTAGTAAATACCTTATACGTAACAGACAGTAAGCTGATTGGTCTGTAATTTTTAAGGTCCTTAGAGTCCCCTTTCTTGTGAATGAGGATAATGTTTGCATTCTTCCATGGTTCCGGTACCGTCGATGACACCAGGCACTGCGTATACAGGGTGGCCAGGTTTTCTAGCACGATATCCCCCCCGTCCTTCAGCAAATCTGTAGTTATCTGATCCTCTCCAGCTGATTTCCCCCTTTTCATAGTTTCTAGTGCTTTCTTGACCTCGTCCTTCGTCACTGGTGGAACGTCTGACTGTTTTTCCCTACCGCCAATCTCATTACGGTCCTGACTACTTTGGCTACTGTAGAGATCTGTATAGAACTCCTCGGCTACTTTGACTATCTTTTCCATATTAGTGATGACGTTGCCCGCCTTGTCCCTTATCGCATACATCTGGTTTTTGCCTATGCCCAATTTCTTCTTTACCACTTTAAGGCTTCCCCCGTTCTTTACAGCATGCTCAATTTTCTCCATGTTATACTTCCTAATATCGGCCACCTTGCGCTTATTGATTAGCTTTGATATCTCGGCCAATTCGATCTGGTCTGTTGGATTGGAAGCTTTCATACTCTGGCGTTTCTTAATCAAATCTTTCGTCTCCTTAGACAGCTTACCGGTATCCTCTCTAAATATCCTACCGCCTACTTCTACCGCGCACTCAGTAATGATATCTCTGAAATTATTGTTTCTTGCCTCTAGGGTAATGTCGCCATCCTCAGTTAGAGCTGAAAACCTATTCTGTAGCGAGATCCTGAACTCTTCTGCCCTCCCCCTCACCGCTAATTCGTTGATGGGTTTCTTTCTTACTAATCTGTTGCGTTCCTTCTTCAGATTTAGGCTAATTCGGGACCTCACCATCCTGTGGTCACTGCATCGCACTTTCCCGATTACCTCTACATATTGCATAATGGCGGGGGTTGAACACATTATGAAGTCGATTTCATTTTTAGTCTCTCCGTTAGGACTTTTCCAGGTCCATTTCCGGTTCTTCCGTTTGCTGAAGAAGGTATTCATGATTCGTAAGTTATTGCGCTCTGCAAACTCAACTAGTAACTCCCCCCTGCTATTCCTAGAACCAATGCCTACACGCCTACTTGTAGTCATAATGACCAGGCAGTCGAAAGCTTCTACAAAGATATAGCATCGGCAATAAAGAAAGTAAAAATGCAGTATACTGCACTGATGGGCGACTTCACTGCCAAGGTAGGCAAAAAACAAGCTGGAGATCAGGCAGTGGGTGACTATGGCATTTGTTCAATAGGAAAATCACAGCGGAGTTATTTGAATTTTGAATACTTTCTTCAAGGTCCCCTGAAAGGGGTCACAAAGAAGGGTAAACAACGCCATAACACTGATAGTTATTGAACCACCCATCATTCTCCCGCAAAAATTTTTGATCTAGCTTCTGCAACACCAGAGATATCGGCGATTAAAAATGACCCTTCCAATTTTCCCTCTCAACTCGTACGCCGAAGGGAGCCACAAAAAAAACAAAGAATACAAGCAAGTTCAAAGCTCCGCCCAGACATACGTCACTTCGACGAACTTCCGGTTGCCGCGCGCTCGCTCGCTGGCGTACTCGCGCCAACCCGTCCTCGCTCGCACACGCCTGAGGAGTTCGCCAGTTCGCGCAGCGACGGTTAGTGTAACCGCGAACCCGTGGTTATAGTGCTCTAGAATATTGGGCAGTGTGACGACCGGCGCCGAAGAGCGGGCCGCTTTTGCGATGACAAGAACCGACTCCCGCGAGAGGGCGCGACATGCAACAGGGGTGCCACGTTCGCCGCTCGGCGCGTAGCGGCCGCGGGATAGCGGGGGTACAGAGGAGGGTTGCAGTTTTCTTTGGAGCGATTTTCAGACGGTACGCAATTAGTGTGATAATTAATAAAGAGGCTACTTACTCCAGGTGCTTAAACTGATCCCTGCCATTCTTTTACGTCTATCGTGCACGCTTGGGTAGTCCTTCGAAGCAGCGCGCGATGTTTGAATCGCTATCTGAAACTCTCAACATTTCTTCCTGCGGACAGTTACAAATCGTCCAGATGAGCAATTTGTACTTAATGTTGTTTGCAATGAAGCGTGGTGTTTTGCATTCGTAAATCCCGTAAGGGAATAAAGGCTGCTGCCCAGCAGTGCTAATAACACGCGGAGAAAAACAGTGTACATGCGAATCAAAGCTTGTGCTTCGTAAGGCCTCTTTAGGAACACCTATTTTTTACAAACCTTATTTACGAACACCTGCTTACATTTTGCAGATTGCGCTTATTAATACATAACAACGTTTATCTTAAATCGTCAGTAATCCGCAATATATCTCTTTAATCGGTGTTCTTTATGTGCCCTAATCACCGCTTATATAAATTACAAATACAGTGTGCGAGCAAAACACATTTATTCACTACCGTACTAATTTAAAGCACTGTGGTATTTACCGGCAAAAAAAAAAAATAAAATAAACAAGGTATACGCGACTCAAGCATTTATTCTTTCTTCGTGATTAACAATTACGTATATCGCGGACATTTGTTTGCGTGCCACTAACCAAAGGGTGAACCAGCTGCTTAGATAAAAAAAAAGACAAAAAGTCAAGTACAGCTAGGGCATTACTTCAAATAAAATATGAAAAATTAAACCCGTCACATACGTAATACGTTCATATTGGGCACTTGAGTGCGGACGCTTTACTGGCATCAAATGTTACAGAGCAAACAAACAAAAATAAAAGCACTGATAATTGCGCGTCGAATTGGCAGGTATGATGCAGTTCTTGGCGCGCACCGAGAGAAAGCGGAAAAATGCGAAAAAGATGACGAGCACCTAATACGCAAGCAATTAATATAATTCCGAAATCAAATGCGGACATAATGCGTGTTTATTCTTTAAGTGTGTGGTATGAAATATGAGTAATCGACTGGATATACTTGCAACTACTGCTTACCGGACTATAAATAATCGGGCTACTTGCCGCGGGTGCTCTTTGCAGTACTAACCAGACTATAATTGTTAACAAGGTTAATATTACACGTGAAATACTTCCAAGGCAATTTAATTATTTTCCATTTGGGAACTCTTGTCGTGATTCGCTTACTTCGCAAAGAGCGAAGCCGTAAAAACACATCAAATTTCATTGCTTCAAGTGGGAGCTTTTCTGGTGCTCCAAGTAGGTAAACTTTTTGAACCTTCACATTTTACACGAAGTTTGAAAAACCTGAAGTGCAAAGCAGTCGAAAAGGACCGTGCATCCGAGCCAAATTTTTGAGTAAATTGCGACCTAGCTTCGAACCTATGGCGCTATTTTTGTTCGTGGTGAGAAACCATGCCGACCTCACAACCTCTCTTTCGCAGAAGGATGATCTAGCGAAAGCGAATTAAGCGTACCCTATAGCCTTCGCGTCCTCTATTTTCCGTCATTTCTTTTTCAAAGCTATTCTTTTTTTTTTTTTTTGCATGTATACATAAAACAGGACTAGAGCGATCTTCTGGAGGCAATGACTTGCATATTACCAGTGGCTTGCGCACCCTAGAATGGAAACATTTTCTGGAACAATTAGGTCATTGTTAAACTATAACGCATTGAGAATAAATGTTTTAAGTATAACGCACATCTCTAGGTATTTATAAAGATACCCGTTACAACAATGTTTCAACTTATGGAGAGAAAAGAAAATGGTGTGTTCTTAGATTAGTGTACAGTTTCACAAATTGTTGTCTCTTAAATTTCGACGCTTATATCTTTATACGCGTTCGATTGCAGCCTGTTTGTACACTGCTTTCCTCTTCCCGGGCCTTCATTTGGTTCTTATGCTCGGTTGTTTCCTCTCTTTTTATTGTTTTTAATATATTTCCATTTTTCTTCCTCTTTAGCTGCCTGCTTTCTTCGTCGTGCGTTTGCCGTGCCGCACGAAAATTCTGAACCTTTATTCACATTCGCGGTCGCTCTTTTCACGGCGCTGCGTGCCTTCCACCAACCCCTTTCTCCCTCCCTGGTATCCGACACGTTTCTTTTTATTTTCCTGTGCAATCTTTACCTCCCACTTCTTCCACCTTTCCTGACCCACTGTGTTCCGTTATTCAGTAGCCAGTTGGCGTGGTGTCGTTCGTTTTTCATGTCCTTACTTTACTATATCTCTACCTCCATGCGGAGTAGTCCACATTTAATTCATATCCAAGTGAATGCTGACTTCTCTTGTGGCTTCAGTGACGTACTGTAGTCGGCATAGTTGGCTTGAAAAACAACGGAATATACCATTTTGGACTGTTTTGATAGTGGGGTTACTGTGACCAGTTTTAGTTAGCGCTCGAACGCACGTGTTGTATGTTTCACTTCTTCACACATCCTGCCTCCACACAGCCCTCTTTTCAAAACGACTACATTTCTGGACGTGAATTAGGTGCTTTAGGAATGCTAAAGCAAGCTGTACAGCGAGTGAAGCGTGCTGTGCGAGTCGTACGCCGGCCCTCTCCAAGCTGTTTTCTTCGGAGCCAACTCCTGTCATGTTACTTCCCCGAAGTGTTGCCGACGGCCAAAATGGAAAATAAATTAGGTGATTGCTAACAGTACTGAGCACCGTTAACCGGCATATTTGTAAAATCTTGTCGCGAACAGCTCGAGACGATGCACAAGCAAACAAGAACGTACAATCCGCGCGGTATCCGCCCCGCCGCACAGCGCGCATACGCGGGCGCCCGGACGGCTGACACACCAGTTGCTGGTGGCGCCCTCTGCGCTGCGGCGCCTCCGTCATCGCAAAAGCGGCCCCCCGCTCCCATGCATTGCGCGGCGCGGTCGACACACTGCCCAATCTTCTAGAGCACTATACCGTGGTTATCCTATGTTACACGGCGGACCAAACCATGGTTGCACCACTAACCGCAGTTACCGCAAACCGAGCTTGACGACCTCGGTTTGCGGCGTTATGACGGCGTCTGTTGACGGAAGCTACTCGTCAGCGCCCGAGTGCGCGAAACGTACGAGCGGGTCTGCTTCACAAAGTTATTCATTTGCCCACTGTATCACGTTTAAAGATCGATGTATAGATTATGGTGCCGCCCGACGTCTTCGATTACGGCCGACAGCGCAGCGACTGCGTACTGAAGCCTTGTCTTGCCTACAGTATCGTTTGAACGGCTTGTTGCTGAGCAGAACGTCAAAAAATATGCGGCCTTAGCTATGAAAGTACACGAGTTTGCAACGCTTGCAGCACGGGATGCCGCGAGCAAGCTGAGGTACGTTACACAATTACCGCGGGGGTGGAACGTGCGAGCGCGGCGAACGCCGGCGACGTGCGTGACCGTCCCTAGTCGTCGTTAGGCCTACATTATTCCGCTTCGAAGCCGCGGCGGTCGACACTTTGGAACATGATCAATGCTGTCGTAAATCGTCTACTTATGAAACTGCCTTATAGTGATTCCTATCCTGCCATAGTAAAATAATTATAGGATTAACTCTGCCGACGCATTAATCGCAGAGCTAGTACGATCGGATCAGCCGAAATGCACCAGCGGCAGCTGGCTTGAGCAGAAACTAGCTTGTATCACGGCTATCGCTCTTACCAGCAATTTGCTGCTGGTCAGCGATCCTCACGAGGGCTTCATACTTGATATTCGGCTCAGTATTCCAGACGCCAACAAATTTTAGCACGCTTTATTTCGGACATCGGTGCTAACGATTCGCCGTGTCGTTCGCGAACGGTATGCGGGAGGAGGGGCCACAGCGGCGGTGTTTACTTTACGGCGTTCGAGGAGGTGCTGCCATCGTGCGGTGCTTGACCGTGCTGTTGACGCCTCGTCGGACGACACTCCGATACTCCTGAAACCACGTTATATAAATAAGATATTTGTAAATGCAGCTTCGTTCTGCCGATCCCTGCGTCGCTTCGGTTGTTGCCCTTAACGGGCAATGGCCACCTACCCGATAAGGGCGGCGAGCTGTGTAACAGCCCGCACAGAGTTCGAGCAGCGCACGAGCAGACGACTTTCGCAGCTACCGGAAGTCTGTCCGTGACGTCATGGTTGCAGTGACCGCAGCGAATGGCAGCTTCTAGCAAGCCTTGCCAGTCAACCGACCCGTGACGTCACGTGACTAGGAAATAGTTCCATGCGACACCGCCAAGCGACATTCCTCTGCCCGCGAATTTCAAAAAACGTTGTTTTTAAAAATTAATAGTAAATCGCTGGCTTTGTTCCAAGGAGTTATACTTTGCGTTAATGCTCAAAAGGATGTGTTCTACAAACTGAACACGTTTATCAGTGGTTTCTTGGGGGCCGTTTCCGTGGACCTTTCAGCAAACGGAAGAACTGGAAGCGAACATGGAAAAACACTAACGTCAGGACTAAAAAGAAATTGACTTCCTACTGTGTTCTAACCCTGGAATTATGAAGGATGTAGATGTAATCAGAAAGGTGCGATGCAGTGACCACATCATGGTAAGGTCCGAAATTAGTCTAGATTTAAAGAGGGAACGAAACAGATTAGAACCGGAAGACCAACAGATTGGCAGTGAGCGGAAAGGTAGAAAAATTCAGTATGTCACTACGGGACAGATATTTAGCTTTAACCGAGGAAGACGACCTTAGTGCAGAAGCAATGAAGGATACCTTCAGAGATATCATTACTTAGTGCGCGGCAGAACTAGGCGGTTAGAGAGAGGATACTGGTAAATTATCAAAGCAGGAGAAATATTTGATTAAGAAACGCCAAGCCATACAGCCTCCAATCAAACAGAGAGGATAGAACTGGCAGAGCTATCAAAGCTAATCAATAGGCGCGAATAGTCCGACATATGAAAGTATGACACGAAGAAAATCGAGCATGCTCTAAAGAACGGTGGCAGTCTTGAAGTGGTGAAGCGGAAATTAAGCATAGGTAGAAATCAGATTTATGCGCCAAGAGACAGGGCGGACAATTCCCTCACTAATATGGACAAAAGGGCAAAGTAGCTGAAGAGTTCTATGCTGACCTATACAGTAGCCAAAGTAGTCAATAATAAGAGTGGCAGTAGCGAAGAACAATGAGACCTTCCGCCAGTAAAATAGAATGAGGTTGAGAAAGCTTTAGAAACTATGAAAAGGGGGAAGGCAGCTGGGGAGAACCAGGTAACTACAGATTTGTGAAAGGACGGAAGGGGGGGAGGGGGGGGGGGGGGGGATATCGTGCTAGAAAAACTGGTCACCCATTATACGCCATGCCTGGTGAAATCGATGGTGCCGGAATCTGGAAGGAAGCAAACATAATCTTAATTCATGAGAAATGCGACGCAAATGATTTGAAGAATTATAGACCCATCAGTTTACTATCCGTTACGTACAAGGTATTTACTAAGGTAATCGCTAATAGAATCAGGGCAACCTTAGACTTCAATCAACCAGTCAACCAAAACATCAAACCGGTTTTTCGAAAGGATGTTCTACTATCGATCACATCCATACTATCAACCAAGGGATAGAAAAATGCTCGGAATATAACCAAAACCTATAAATAGCATTTATTGATTACGAAAAAAGCATTTAACTCAGTCGAAACCTCTGCAGTCACGCAGGCATTGCAAAATCGGGTTGTAGATGAGCCATATATGAAAGTACTGGAAGATATCTGATAATAGCCGCACAGCAACCATAGCTCTGCATAAAGAACGTAATAAAATTCCAATAAGGAATGGTGTTAGGCAAGAAGACGCGATCTCCCTAGTGCTATTTACAGCCTGCTTAGCGGAAACGTATTCAAGGACTTAGAATGAGAGCAGTTAGGGATAAGGATTGATGGAGAATCCCTCAGCAGTCTGCTATTCGATGATAAGATTGTCTTGCTAAGTAACTGAGGGAATGAATTGCTGAGATTAACTGAGGATCTAGACAAAAAAAGCGGGAAGGTGTGCTTAAAACTTAATATGCAGAATACTAAGGTAATATTCAACAGCCTAGGGCAGAAACAACTCTTTACAATAGGTAGCGAAACACTGGAAGTGTCTAGCGAATATGTGTACTTAGGACAGGTAGTAACCGCAGGTTCGAAATAAGAAAGAGAAATAACCATCAGGAATAAGATTAGGATGGAGCACATTTGGCAAGTATTCGCAGGTTATGACTAGCAGCTTAACGGTATCGCTCAAGAGGAAGGTATATAACAGTTGCATCTTACCTGTACTCAAATATGGAGCTGAAACGTGGAGACTAACGAAAAGGGGTCTACTTAAGCTGAAGACAACGCAGAGAGCTATGGAGCAGAAAATTGTGTAGGTGTAACGTTAAGACATAAGAGGCGTTCCGAGGGGTTGAGAGAAATAGCTCGAGCCAGTCACGTCCCAGTGGAAATCGAGAAGAAATAGGCGTGGGCAAGGCCTGTAGTGCGAACAGAGGATAACCGATGGTCGCTTAGGATCACAAACTGGATTCCAAGGGAAGGCAAGCGTAGCAGGGGGCGGCAAAAAGTTAGGTGGGCGGATGAGGTTAAGAAGTTCGCAGCGGTCAAGTGGACGCAGCTAGCACAGGGACGACCCCGCCTGACTAGTTTGGCTATAATATAGGAGAGGTCTTCGTCCTGCAGTGGGTATAATCCGGATGACGATGATGATGATACACGGGGGTAGCTGCAGGGCACGCTTCCGAGTGGAGAGAAAACCGAGTACTCATCTGTAGAGGCGCACTAATTACTGCAGAAGCGAGGATGTTCTGACTTCCAGGTCCACGAGGCTGGGTGCTCAGCTGTCGCCATCAAGATAATGAATGAAAACTTTTTTTTTCCACCGAAAAGGGTTCCCCAGTTTCCTGCACCCGGCACGCAGGCCAGGGGGACGGGTCAGGAGGAGCCCCGCAGACTAAGGACTAGGGAAGGTACAGGAGTTCTTCACAGCCTCAGCCGCCAGGCGGATGGCCTGCTGCTGAACGGTGGGGTTTCCGCTCCGCAGCCAAACCTCCCAGGCTTCTCTACTAATAATGTTCATGCCGGCGCCTCGGGAGTCTGCACATTCCCAAATAATGTGATCTAGTGTGCCTTTTTTGGCCGCAATTTTCGCATTTCGAATCTTCTTCCTCCCCGGTCTGTGTTAGGAAGATCCAGACCGGGCAGGTGTAGTTTCCGGCTTATAACCGCCTCCAAATGCGTGCCTCGTTGTTAGAGACCGATCCGGGGGTGGGTAGCTCCTTCGATTTAATTTGTAGAATTCAGAGACTTCATTGTATGTTATGGCCCAATCTTTTATTCCCCTGCAGTCGGACTGCTCTATTGAAGCCCGGGGGTAGAGATTTCGAGCTAGCAAGTGTGCAGCTTCGTTGCCAGGGGCAGATTCATAGGCAGGTATCCATGTGATGGAGATTGTTCGATTAATGGGGTTAGCAAAGAGGATCCTTTTGGCCTCCTCTGAAACCTTTCCTTTTCCGAAATTCGAGACAGCCGTTTTGCTGTCGCTAATGGCTACTTTTGCCTGCGTTCCAACGCAAGCGAGCGCTATTGCAACCTCTTCAGCTGTGCTCATGTCACGAGTACATGTCGAGGCTGCAATTTTTGGTACGTCATTCAAATCTACTACCGCCGAGACTGCCGCTCCATGCCTTCCGCACTATGCGTCGATGTATGCTACGTCTTCGGCTGTCTTGTGTTTGATTCTTTTTGCAATAGCTTTTGCTCCATGTTCTCTACGTTTTTTATTATGCTCCGGATGCATGTTTTTTCGGCAAAGGTGGTACCAGCAGCAGGTGTTTGCTTGTGTCGGGTGGAATAGATCTTTTATTTTGTGTGCTTCTGTCTGACTGGAGGCCCATCCATTCAAGGATGGTCCTCCCTGTCTGTGTTTGACTTAATATTCTAGCGGTGCGATCTGAACCGCCTCAGTTAGCTCTTGCCATGTGTTGCGTATCCCCATTTTTTCCAGCTTCTCCGTCAAGGTGGATATGGGGAGACCTAGTGCTTACTTGGCGAATTTCCAAATTATGGTGTCGATTCTGTCACGTTCAGCTTTCTTGCTGCTGAGGAAAGGTGTGGAATAGCATATGCGGCTGATGACGTAAGCCTGGGTCATCCTCAGTAAACTGCGTTCTTTGGAACCATGGCCTTTGAATGCTACTCTCCTGAAGATGCCCGTGACTTGGGCCGCGCAATTCTCCAGTTTCTTTATAGTGTTTGTTCCCGGCCTTTCGCTTGAGGGACCGTTCCCAATATTCTGAGTTCCTGTACTTGAGGTACCGAGGAGTTTCCTACATCTATCTTTATGCCTGCTTTACCCCTCTTATTTTTCGGGTTGAATATGAAGAACTCTGATATTTGCGGCGATCAGCATAGGCCTCTTTCGATAGCGTATATACTCGACTACCTCGTCCGCGGCGGTTTGTAGTTTACTCTCTGCGTCGCTGCCCTTATTTATCCAGAGATTTATATTATCCGCGTACATGCTGAATTTTAGGTCTCGTATCTGGTTTAGTAATGGGGGTAATCCCTTCATCGCTGTGATAAAAAGAAAGTAGAACAGGACGGAGTCTTGGGGTGTTTTCTTGCTCCGTAGTGGGACTGTAGGGGATTTGGCGTTCTGGAAACTCACGCTTATCTCCCTATCCGAGAGGAAGTCTTTGATGTAATTGTATGTTTTTTCGCCAGCCCTGATCAATTGGAGTCCCTCGAGTATTGCCTTATGTTTGACATTGTCGAATGCTTTGGTCAGGTCCAGACCGAGAATAGTATTTGTGTCTGAAGAGTCCTGATTTATGATGTCGTAGGTATCTAAGTCTGAGCATCCCGTCCTTTGTGCTTAGGCCTGGCCTGAAGCCCGCCATCTTATGTGGCCAGAGGTTCTCTTGTTCCATGTATCCAGTCAGTCTCGTCTGTATTACGTGCTCCATCAGCTTTCCTACGCACGAGGTTACCGAGATGGGTATCAGGTTTTCTAATTTCGATAGTTTGCCAGGTTTGGGCATGAGGATTACGTTCGCTGTTTTGCACGCTTGTGGTAGTTTTCCGTCCTTCCATACCTTGTTCATGTATTAAGTTAAGGCCGTGATTGACTCATCATCTATGTTTCTAAGGATTGTGTTTGTGATCCCGTTGGGGCCTGGGGCCGATCTGGTTTTAAGCCCCATTATCTCATCTCGGACTTAAGCCTTCGTTGGGAGCGTCTAAGTCTAGGTCGGGTTGTCCCATGTGTGTTGGTAATGTCTCGGTCTCTGCTCGGCTAATATATGTTTCGACTAGTTTGTTCATTAGCTGGTCGTCCGATCCCTCAAACGCGTACTTAACTTTGATTTGGTTTATTTTTGCCTGCATCTTTGATTTGACAAGGCATGCGCACCCCAGCAGCCTACTTGACGATAACGGATGGGCGATAAAGGGCCAGCAAATAGATGCGAGCGTGGATCTGAGTCGAGTAACGTGTTGCCCTCTCGCCACTTTACCCAAAGCCGAACGAGCAGAATCATTGGCTGATTTTTTATCGCTCATCCGCTCGTAGTGACGTTCGCTGATGGGAGAGAAGGTCATGCAACGGCCTTGTGAGAATCTCGGTGGTGACAGCTCAGCACGCGGTGGGTGAACTGCGCTTTCGGAGTACACAGGTAGAGCGGCGGCGCCTTAACTGCAGGTGCTTTGTCAGCCCTTCACTCATAACTCTGCGGACCGTTAGGGCTAGATCATCGTGGACATTGTAGTCAATGCTGACCACTGTTGGAACGCTGGCAAGGCGCACAATTTTGGGTGAAATTCGCCGCATTTTTAACGCTTCAACGTGCGGCAGTACTGGATGGCATCAAGGTGCTGGCAAGTGTTTCCTTGGTAATCAGGAAATGTTAAACATCTTCCGCGAACACCTTTAAATGACCAACCGTGTCTTCTTCGGACATGAGTCTATTCAGAATGCGACAGAATTTCAGGACTTCCTCGATGTAAGTCGTCCAGGTTTTTCCAGGCAACTGCGCTCGTTGGGAAAGGGTCTGTACCACCTCGCGCTTCTTAGATGTGGAGTTTCCAGAGTGGTTAGTTAGCCCTTCCAAAAATTTATTCCGCGTACAGATATATATATATATATATATATATATATATATATATATATATATATATATATATATATATATATATATATATATATATATATATATATATATATATATATATATATATATTCTTTTTTTTTCGCTGTTCTCGAACCACAGCAACGCTGTGCCGGCCAGAAAGGAGACCACGTTTGCGAGTTGTATGGTTGAGTCCCAGCGGTTATATTTGCTGATACGTTGGCAGTGCGTCAGCCAGTGTTCTGCATCCTCATCGGCGAGACCAGGGAATGTTATGAGCTCGTGCTGATGCGGCCAGTAACTGACCGGTACTTGATGTTAGCGGTTAGAGTGGGAAGCCGTTCCTGTTGAGCGCGAAGAGTGGCTATTAGGTCAGACAGGAGCTCGACCAAGCGTCTGCTCCGTCGAAGGTCTACAGTGTCCAGGCCCCCTACCTCCGCCAGGTTGTTACTTGGGTGTGTGTATTGTTTACCGAATATACGAGGGCTGCATGAATACTAGAAACGGTCTGAGTCGATCTTGTCACAGTCGTTCTTGTTGTTGATGGTAGTGTTGGTGTTGTTGCTGTTGTCCAAATAACATATGGCGCAAACCCATACCGAAGGTTCGGCCAAGAATTTGTCAGCAAAGAAAGTTTTTGATGTATGCTTACATGTAAAAAAAAAAAAGTATATGATTGGAGGGGTAGAGGAAAAAAAGGGGGAAATAAATTAAATAAAAAATGAAAAGTCATAACGCACACGAGAGGTTGCTACAAGGATTTGTAGAGCTAGTGATGCTGAAATATTATAAGCAAGCCAAATGATTTGATTCCAGTCAAAAATTTGGCATGGCGGTGAAAACAGGCCTGTGACTGTGTCCAAGGACGGTGACGCCAAATGATAACAATATCGGGCTACTTAAACTGAGGCCAAGCTGTTTGCAATGTATTTTCCATCAAGTGTCTTCTCAACGCAGTGATGCGGCGGCAAAACAATAAAAAATGATCTAATGATTCCTCTTCACCGCAAAATTCACAGGCTGGAGAAAGATCGAAACCAGACCTGTGAAGATAGAAGTTTAAAGGTGGGATACATCAGTTAGAGAAATATCAAGTTGCCGTGAATGGCATAATCTCTTATTCCTAGAATATTTGTGATGCAGGTAGTCGCCAGATCTTAAAAGATGTCCAGTTTGCATGTTTATTAAAATGTTTCTCCGAAACCTCGCTGCTGTGACATACGCTGTCGCCGGAAGGACTCTTTTGTCAAGCTATCAGCATATTCATTTAAAGTCACATTGCCTGTGACCTGGTACCCATACCATGTGTTCAAGTTTTAAATGCCGAGGGAGCAGGCAGAGGAAGGTTTTTACAATTGCAGAATCCACTGACGAAGACAGTGATGAACACGAGGATAGAAAGTCGGTGAGTACAGCCACTGTAAAAAAGAGGAGTCTAGTTTTTGTAGAGCGAGTACCACCGCCAGAAACTCCTCTTGAAAAATTGGGCTGAAGTCCGGAAGACGCACAGAAAAAAAACCAGTCTAGATGCGGACAATATATACCCACACCTGCCTTTTAATTACACTGAGAAGCGTCGGTTGCTATTGCTAAGCTAGCAGAAAGGCTTCTTAAATGATCTAATAATCCGTTTAGAATAAATGATGACAAATATTGCCGCATAGAAGACGACGCAAAAGATGACGACAAGCGCGAGCCTGGAAGTGAAAGAAGCTTGAACACAAGACTTGTTCTGGTCGACCATTCAAACCATCTATCGCTAGGTTCTCCTTGGTCTTCTACCGAGACGTGACACTGGTGGAGCGCGCTGGGGTATGCATAGGACTCCTTCCGGCAGTCCACAGCGGATCCCAAACATCGACACGCCTGTCCATCGTGCTAGCCGCCGCCTTCTAGGCCTAGCGCCGGAGTACAGTCATCTGCCGAACGACTCCTCAAACGCACAAGTTCCTAAGACCTCTCAAGCCATGGCACATACCAATCCTACACCGGTGAATCTACAGAACACCAAGGTGCCAGAGTGCTTTCGCGGGGAAGCGTTTGAAGATGTGGAAGACTGGCTCGACCAGTTTGAGCGAGTGTCAAAGATCAACCAGTGGAGCGCAGACCAGAAGCTTTGTAATGTTTATTTTGCCCTTCAGGATAATGCTAGAACGTGGTTTGAAAACCATGAGGCCAGCTTATCCACATGGGATGACTTCCGCTGCCAGCTGGTCGACACTTTCGCGAGAACTGACCGACGGGACAATGCGCTGCGCCTGCTTGAAGTGCGCATCCAGAAGCCAAATGAGAGCGTGGCTATGTTTGCGGAAGACATGGCTCGCCTTTTTCGCCGTGCCGACCCTGATATGAGTGAACCAAAAAAGCTACGGCATCTCATGCATGGCGTCAAAGAACAGGTGTTTGCCGGCTTGGTCCGCAACCCCCCTAAAACCGTGAGTGAGTTCGTTAAGGACGCCACGGCTATCGAACGAGCCCTCCAAGACCGGTGCCACCAGTACAACCGACCGGTCAACTGTGCCCCGACGACTGCGGCGGCGCTGACTGCAACAGATACGACCACTCTTCGAGACATCATTAGAGGCATTGTCCTTGAGGAGCTGCAGCGAATTACGACTACGAAGGCTCAGTCGTCAGGGGCCCTCATGGAAACAGTGAGGAATGAAATTCGATACGCCCTATCACCGTCTACACCATGCAACGAGTCTCATCCAGTCGACAACGCGGCACCCCTTTCCGACCCATACCACGCTCCAAAACCGATCACCTGCACGGCCAACATTCCTGCAGCTTACCTCGAGCCGCAGCCCGAGAGCTATGCTGCGGTCCTTCGTCGCCCACCTCCAGACCACGCTCCACCGAGCTCACCGAACCGTCAGGAGATTCGGTTCCTCCAGGGGCCTCAGTGGGCGCCTCCCAGGCGCTCTCAACTGCGCCGAACTGACAGGTGGCGCAGTTATGACAGCCGACCACTTTGTTTCTACTGCGGACAACCTGGCCATGTGTATCGGTACTGCCGCCACCGCGAAGAGGGGCAGTCCTTTCCGCTTGCTTCTGCTCGCCGCCGCTTCGACACTGATTCTGCCCAAATCGACGACGTCCCTCCGGTCAGCAGGGAAACCGAATCCCCGGGCTTCCGCCGCCGCTCCTCCCCATCGCCACAGCGTTATTCGCCGACGCGTCGCACCACTAATGGCGTTAGCGGACGGCGGTCTCCTAGCCCTCACCGGGGAAACTAAGAGCTGCAACCTCGCGAGGGGAGGTTGCAACCAGTCTAAAAGTGTCGAAACCCTCACCACCGCCGCAATTGCCGACAACCCGGGCTTCTGACGCCGCCGCTAACATTGACATTTCCGCACTACCGCCGAAAATGCCGTACCAGATGATCAGCCATGACGACGAAGCTGACAGCGCCGACCTTGCCGCGCTTCCGCCGCAAATGCCGAAAGGGACGATCAACCCAGATAATTTTGTTAGCGCTGACCTCGCCGTTTCCATTGATGGGCTGGCGGTACATGCTCTGGTGGATACCGGGGCAGATTTTTCAATTATTAGCCAGAAACTGGCCGACACCCTGCGCAAAGTAAAAACTGAATGGACTGGGCCAGTAATAAGAAGTGCTGGGGGTCAGCTACTGGCACCGACAGGGAAATGCACTGCCCGGATAGGAATAGGAAACGCGGTGTTTGTTGGCAGCTTCGTTATTCTCCCTGACTGCTGCAAAGACCTCATCTTGGGCATGGACTTTCTGCGTCTTCATGGGGCTGTAATCAGCATCCGTGACAGCATCGTTGCCTTCACCAATAACCATGAAGACCTTGGTTATGCGCAAGTACCACTATTGCCCTTACGCGTCGCCAATGAGACGGTGACATTACCTCCGAGATCATGTTCTCTTGTTGAAGTGAAATGCGACGTGGCGCATACAGGCGATGGCGTCGCCGAACGGGCAGTTACCCTGGTACTCAGCCGAGGCGTTTCTATAGCTCGAGGGCTGGTCAACTTGACCAATGGGCATACCGAACTGCTGCTGACAAACTTCAGCGACGAGCGTCAGCAAATTCCGAAAGGCACAACTGTGGCCTTTTTCGACAGCCTCCCAAATGCGCAGCACTGTTGCTTACTGCAACAGAGAGGATCAGTGTGCAAGACACCCGTAACCATCGTTGATGTGAGCCCAAATCTGTCTTCTTCAGAGCGGGACCGCCTTTTGGATCTCATAGATCAATTTCGAGACTGTTTTGCTTCAGAATCGCGGATCGGCCAAACGCCTTTGACAAAACATCGAATTATCACGGATGACTCGATTCGCCCGATTCGACAAAATCCTTACCGTGTGGCTCCGAAAGAACGTGAAGCCATTCAGCGCCAAGTGGCCGAAATGCTTAGAGACGACGTTATCCAGCCGTCACAGAGTCCCTGGGCTTCCCCCGTGGTACTTGTTAGAAAGAAAGACGGCAGCTTACGATTTTGCATAGACTATCGCAAGCTCAACCAAGTGACCAAAAAAGACGTGTACCCTCTCCCTCGCATCGACGACTCCTTGGATCGCCTACGAAATGCACGTTACTTCTCGTCGATGGACTTGAAAAGTGGATATTGGCAAATCGAAGTGGATGAGAGGGATCGGGAGAAGACAGCATTCATCACTCCCGACGGATTGTATGAGTTTAAAGTCCTTCCGTTCGGATTATGCTCAGCGCCAGCAACATTTCAGAGACTGATGGACACTGTGCTTTCGGGACTTAAGTGGCAAACATGCTTGGTGTATCTTGACGACGTGATAGTGTTTTCGGCTACATTTGAAGAGCATCTACTCCGTTTGCTAGCTGTGTTTCAGGCCATACAATCTGCGGGCCTCACATTAAAACCCGAGAAGTGCCACTTCGGTTACGAGGAGCTGCAGTTCTTAGGCCACGTCGTCAGCCAAGAAGGTGTTCGGCCGGATCCTGAAAAGCTCTCCGCAGTCGCCAAGTTCCCAACACCTACGGACAAAAAGACATTGCGGCGCTTCTTGGGTCTTTGCGCCTATTACCGTCGGTTTATTGCTGGCTTCTCACGAATAGCCTGGCCATTAACTTCACTGACTCGTGACAACGCTGTCTTTCGCTGGGGTGAAGAACAGCAACAAGCTTTCAATGAGCTGAGGAGGCGTCTACAGACACCACCTGTCCTGGCGCACTTTGATGACGACGCCCCTACACTGCTTCATACGGATGCCAGCAACGTGGGCTTAGGTGCTGTGTTAGTGCAGCGCCAGGATGGTGTGGAAAAGGTAATTGCTTACGCCAGCAGGACCCTATCTAAAGCAGAAGCGAACTACTCGGCAACCGAAAAAGAATGTCTTGCAGTGGTATGGGCGGTTATGAAATTCCGCCCTTATTTGTACGCTCGCCCCTTTCAAGTCGTCAGCGACCATCACTCTCTCTGTTGGCTGACGAACTTAAAGGACCCTTCAGGGAGACTCGCGCGTTGGAGCCTTCGATTGCAAGAATTTGACATGGCAGTTATTTACAAATCTGGAAAGAAGCACACAGATGCAGATTGCCTTTCGCGAGCGCCGGTCGAACCTTCCACTATGACCGATGAAGACACTGCGTTTTTAGGTGTCATAGATGACGCAACGCTTTCCCAACAGCAGCGAGAGGATCCGGAATTGCTCCCTCTTATTGATTTCTTGGAGAAGCGAACTACGGTTGTGCCGAAGATTTTCGCCCGAGTAATCTCTTCATTTTTTTATTCGCAACAACGTCCTTTACAAGAAGAACTTCCGTCCTGGGGGAAACAGTCTTCTGCTCGTCGTCCCATCGGTTCTCCGCACTGAAGTTTTGCAAGCGTGCCACGACGAGCCAACCGCCGGTCACCTAGGCTACACCCGCACGTTGGCTAGAGTACAGCACGGATACTACTGGCCAAAACTGCCGGCGACAGTGAAACGCTATGTACGTACGTGCATTGACTGCCAGCGCCGTAAATCACCCCCTGTAAAACCAGCTGGCCTACTCCACCCTCTTCAAGTGCCAGCGACACCTTTTAAGCAAATTGGCATGGACCTCCTGGGACCATTTCCGACGTCTACAGCCGGGAATAAATGGATAATTGTCGCCACTGATTATCTGACCCGCTACGCGGAGACCAAGGCTCTGCCAAGGGGTACCGCCGCCGAAGCAGCTAGGTTCTTCGTTGAGAACATTGTCCTGAGGCATGGCGCTCCGGCACTTATTATAACTGACCGAGGAACTACATTTACGGCCGAACTTTTGGAAATCGTTCTTCGCCTCAGTGGTACCAGTCACCGTAAAAGTACTGCCTATCACCCTCAAACCAATGGGTTGACGGAACGCCTCAATAAGACCCTCGCAGACATGCTTTGCATGTACGTCGACGTAAACCACAAGAATTGGGACGAAATACTTCCCTACGTTACGTTCGCCTACAATACGGCCCGCCAAGACACCACTCGCATGACACCATTCAGCCTCCTTCACGGGCGACCAGTAACAACTATGCTGGATGCAATGTTGCTCCCGAATGCCGACACCGATGATCTCGACCAGGACGCCGAGGAGTTCGCTCAGCGTGCAGAGGAAGCTCGCCAACTAGCTCGTGTGCGGATTCAAAATCAGCAGGAGCACGATGCACAACGCTACAATCAGAGACACCGGCATGTAATGTACGAACCTGGCGACAAAGTGTGGGTCTGGACACCTATTCGCCGCCGTGGACTCTCCGAAAAACTATTGCGACGATACTTTGGACCCTATGTTGTTCAGCGACGTTTAACCGACGTCACTTATGAGGTGATGCCAGACGGGGTGTCGACATCAAAGCGACGCCAGCACCAAGCTGACGTCGTCCACGTCGTGCGTATGAAGCCATACCACTCAGTCTGACCTCAACCTCCTACTTCCTTTTGTTCTCATCGGGACGATGCTTCCTAAGGAGGGGGGCAAATGCCGCATAGAAGACGACGCAAAAGATGACGACAAGCGCGAGCCTGGAAGTGAAAGAAGCTTGAACACAAGACTTGTTCTGGTCGACCATTCAAACCATCTATCGCTAGGTTCTCCTTGGTCTTCTACCGAGACGTGACAATATTTACCATTATTTGGGAAAATGTCGTCAAAGGCAATTTCAACAGAAGACCCGCTGGTTTGCATGGGAAGAATACTAGGAAGGGAAACATTTAAAGCGTTTAGCAAATTTTGAACCATAACTAACTGCTGAGTGTGAAATTTAGGCTAATGGACCCCGAAAAAGGAGGTTGGTTGGCAGCAAAAAAAAAAAAAAAAAAAAAAAAACAGACATAGATCGGTGAAACTATGATTCATATGTCCTAAGGTACGTCTGAACCGTTAGAAATTGTAATCTACATAGCAAAGGATGAATTCGGGCTTTCTAGGTAGAGTACATTGTTGGCGACAAATTTTGGAAGACCAAGACACAAACTAAATGCTTCCCGCTGCAAGAAAACAAGTGGTCGAATTCTATTAGCTTGTGAACAAGAAAACAACATTAACTCGAACTCTCAAACTGGACGGATATACATTAAATAAACCATAAAAAGCGCATCTCTTCCCATTCCAGACCGGGGACGACCTATTCGTCGCAACATGCCCACGGCACGAGCCCCTTTCATGGCGACATGGTTAATGTTGGGCTGCCATGAAAGATTATCATCACAAATGACCCCTGGATACTTTCAAGATCTAACCTGAAATTATTTGTTGTTGATACTTTAAAGACAGAGTTACGGATCTTTTATATTGACAACAAGGACAGCGCTTTTGTTCTCAATTAACGTGAGACGCAAGCTACACAACCAATTTTCTAGAGGTTAGGTACGTTTGCAAGCAGAGATAAAGGGATTAGATATCCGATGCAACAGCAGAAAACGCGATATCATCTGTATGTACGTAAATGCGGACATCTTGATTAACCGGAATTGAGCTGAGTAGAATGTTGAAAAGCACAAGTGGAGAGGACTGCTCCTGCGGAACTCCCCTGGTTTGCTTGTATCTGCAAGAATGAACGCCATTTAATGAACAGAAAAACTCTCAGTTTCAAGGCAATGCAGATATCCGCGCTACTAAATAATCTAGACACTGAAGAGCATTTAACTTTTGCAATAGAATGCTATGTTCCACACTATCATAGGCTTCGGCTATATCTAACGTTATCAAGCCAGTGCGTATTTTTTGGCGCCGTGCTAAAAAAGCTCGGCTCTCGAGGTCAGCATGCGCATTCCAGATGGAACACTTTGAACGGAAATCGATTTGGCAAATGCTGAGGATATTTTCTTGGTTCACGAAGTCCGAAATACGTATGACTATCTCAATTAATTTTACAATGTTTGGTGTTTTAATGAAATTGGTCTTATATTATCCATCGAAAAGGCACCGCCATTGTTCTTAAGTAAAGGAATTACTTTGGCAAGTTTCTATTCTGGATGTATCCAAGCATGTCTGATGAAAAAATTCACTAGCTCTAATAACATGTCAGGTCACTCCTCAAAGAGGATCTTTATCATTCTTAAAGTTACGTTGTCAGGACCAGGAGCAGCGGCTAAAAATCTCATCACTATAGGAGAAAGCTCAGAAAGGGTAATTGATGATCATAATTAACTGGATCCATTGGCACTCCAGACATCGAGCATGAAGCAAGTGCAGACGCGAAACGCTTCTTCAGTCCTTTGGCAATTATTTCATTTTCATTTGTGTCTGTTACTTCATGAGGAGTCAAAATAAGAGAAGGTAGATTTTGTGAAGCCGGAATCTTTTTTCCGCGACCGTAGAAAAAAAAAAAAAAAAACGAAAAGAGCATTTCGGTTGCCAGATTTAGAAAGGAATTCGAAATGTTTACCGTCATACACGTCCTTCGCTACTGCAAAAAAAAATGACACGCTTCGTGCTTTGCATCAAAATTTTGCCCCTAGGCTTGAAAAGACATCAAAGGAATCGTGCTCCTAAACGCAAATAGCTTTAAAAGAATCTCATTGAGACGGAAATCTTAGATTTTTGGGAGCGGTGGTTTGAATACATAAAACCCAGCCCTTTGAGCAGACACCATACCGGTCGTTCCCGCCGGTGTATATTCTGTTTTGTCCTTCGAGTTTTCATAAAGCGCTTGATATTATGAATAAGAAAAAAAACAGGCAGCTTTTTTTTTTTCTCACTATTGGGTAACAATTGCTGATCATGAAGAAACAGCTTGAATTCCCCACACCGTAATAATCACTGTAATGTACCACTGCCGGCAACGTCAGCGGCTGGGTAAGCTATTGCGAAGCAACGTCAGTTCAAGCCACCGTTTCGGCTCGACAGGTCATGCGCAGATTCGTTATCAGCGAATCTGGACGGACGGACGGACGGACGGACGGACGGACGGACGGACGGACGGACGGATGGATGGACGGATGGATGGATGGATGGATGGATGGATGGATGGATGGATGGATGGATGGATGGACGGACGGACGGACGGACGGACGGACGGACGGACGGACGGACGGACGGATGGATGGATGGATGGATGGATGGATGGATGGATGGATGGATGGATGGATGGATGGATGGATGGATGGATGGACGGACGGACGGACGGACGGACGGACGGACGGACGGACGGACGGACGGACGGACGGATGGATGGATGCAACTCATTAGCATGTGACGTTAGGTGTGCATTAAGGCTGGTTTTCGTAGGCCACTTTGTGCACACACCTATGAGTTGTAGCCATAGGGTTGATAAATGCTTCAGAATATTCAGAGATATGAAGGAGAAAACCAAAACTCAGGAAAACTGGAAAACTTGCGTGGGCTGTCACAGCAGTATACTGAGGGTTGTTATTGTTTAGCTACGAGGATTTCTCGTCAATAGTCTAATAAAGCCCAGTGGTAATTGCAGAAAATGCAAAAACGTTCTTTTGCGGTGCCCCAAATTATTATACCAGACTACATGAAAAACTTTGAGAAGCTCACTTATTCAAGCGAAGCAGCTTTTAATGCCTTAATAGAATGCAAAAAGTACTTTAACATATACAAAGCAAATAATCCTGCTCAAAAGTACATTTACGAGCAGTCCGAATGCATTATTTAAGTCTGTTAAAAAGTTGCATTGAAACGCATCAAGCTCGGGCAAGCTCTTGCATACCAATAGGTATGTAAGAGCTTGCTAACATAAATACCTACGGAAGTTTAAGCTCTACGCACACCATCTTCCCCGAAAAGACAAAGCTACAGGCTGATAACTTGCCTAGTCTTTTCCTAACTGCCTAAACAACATAACGGTTTATACGGAAGCGCATCGCTCCCGCTTCCGGTTTTCTGGTTGTTCACTCAAGCATTGCGGTGCTGCACGTCTTCGCCTAGGTGGACTAGCTGCATCAGCGTAGGCCGCTTCGGCATGCCTGTTGCCATGGTTGTAAGGTAGAATATTAAGGAAAGATTTAATGAAGACCATCTAATTTACTCTGTTCGCGCCTAAATAAGAACTAGTATAACGTTTGTTGCGGATCACAACGTAATATGAACTGGTGCTGCACAGAGTGAGATTAATATTCTGCCATCTACGGAGCTCGATCTTCGAAGGTCGATCCCGGATCTCAGAAAGCGTGAAAGCTTGTGATAGTGCGCCTAAATTTTGAACTGATCGATCTAGTTGAAAAATTGCAGCGCAAGCCTTCTTATCACCTCCTCGAAAGCCGTGAAGGTTGCAGAGCCTCATCTACTGTATACGTAGCAAGCAGAATGCAAGCTTACCTTAAACGTGACTACGGTGGATGTGACATTGTGATGGGCTTACAGCAACAATCACCGTACTTTTAACGAGAATCGAGCGGGCCTGTCAGACGTATCCTCGGGCACTTCGCCAACTAAATGGCATATCGGGATTTGCGCGAACTGACGATGGGTAATTGCCACCCACGGAAGACAAGACTACTACGCTCCTGTTGTGAAATACAACTGAATATGACTATTTAAAGTAACAGCGGTGTAAAATCATTCATTAAATTTGAAATAAGTGTTCCCCTTCATATTTCTTCGAACAAGCTCTTATCTTGCATAGTTTCGCGCGTAGTAATCAGAAAATAGAGATGTTTGCCACACACTGTTGCGTTCTCCGTTCATATACGGGTGCGAACACGAGTTAATAAAGCGCGCAGTTGCACCCGACGCTTATTTACGGGAGGATGAAATTTGTACCTTCAGTATGCAGAGCCAATGGTAGACGCTGGTGAACTTTCTGACGGACAAGTATCGCTTCTTCATGTCCGATAAGGACGGTGTGATTACAGTTCTAGTCGGGTACGGCTTAAGTCTCTGCAGCAGTCGCCACGCGCAATTCCTCCGTGGCAGAAAGTAGTCCGCTTTTAAGACTTTTCTGATTACCTCAATAAAGGTAACCGTCCGACCAAATTAAATGCTTAACACGATGCCTCTGGCTTGTTTGTTTAGTATAATATTAAAAACTGATACTTTTTACTTTTCAGCGGAGTAATACACAAGCCACGGACCACTGCCCATAGTAACGCCGATTTCAAAAATTGTATCCTATTATAGAACGGAGTAACATGCAACAATCGCCACGCACAATTCCTCCGTTACAGAAAGCAGTCCGCTTGTGAGGTTTTCTGATTAACTGAAAAAAAGTAATCATCCGAATTAAATTAATGCTTAAGAATTTCGATATCACTGGCTTGTTTGTTTAGTAAAATATTAAAAACTGATCCTTTTTTACTTTTCGGCGGAGTAATACACAAGCCACGGACCACTGCCCATAGCAACTGCCGATTATTTTTTAAATTGTATTCTATTATAGAACGGAGTAACATGCAGCAATCGCCACGCACAATTCCTCCGTGACAGAAAGTAGTCTGCTTTTGAGGTTTTCTGATTACCTGAATAAAGGTAACCAACCATCCGACCAAATCAAATGCTTAAGAATTTCAATGCCTCTGGCTTGTTTTGTTTAGTAACATATTTAAAACTAATCCCGTTTACTTTTCAGCAGAGTAATACGCTACGAACTACTGCCCATAGCAACTGCTGTTTCTTTAAGTTGTATCATACTTTAGAAAGGAGTAATATGCTGCGTTTATTTATGTATTCACCATTACGTACGAAATAAATAGTAGTGGCGGTTTATTAAAACATTACAAAATGAAGAAAAATGTTTTACTGGCAGTGGCAATCACTATCTATAATACCTTAAGCTGTCGGCTGCCGCTGGCGGAAATAAAAGAGACAGGCGAAGGATAATGAGGTGAAGTGGAAAGGAGAAACAGCGAGAAAAGACACGTGCAGCCTATTGATAGAGACGTTATACTCCTCCTCTCATTATTTGCGATTAAATAGCTGTCCGCTCGTCTAGGAAAGAGCTGCTTTCCTCATACGCACGCACTTTCGCCTACTCACTGGAGGAACAGCCTGCAATTTTTTCATCCTCCGGCAAGCGCCTGTTCTTAGAGCGTTAATTCTACTGCGGTCACTTGGAAGTTTCGCGTAATTCTGCGTCATTCCTGAACCTAGTGCCTCAAAATTCCACAGATAGAGTCATGTACTTGTGAGTCGCATGTTTCATCTCGCGCAGCGCAGCAAACATCGCCGCTTTCATCATCGTGGCCAGGCATGAAAGCACTATTCCATATCTCAGTAGCCGATCACGCAACGCACAGTGCTGTGCAGAAAACATCGTCGTCTTCATCAAGTTCCAACTGCACCGCTCATTCATATGACCCTAGTTATACGACATCGCACTATAGGACAGAGAATACACTCGTGCCAGACAGGCTGGGGAGACTTTTGGATTTCGATTGGAGTGGAAAACATTTATTGTCAGCAATGAGCGATTTGTGGCCGCTACACTTAAATGGCCTCAAGTGCGTTGCTCTCGGCGACCTTTTGAGCCCACTCAGTAGCCCGAACTTGCGTCAACGGGTCTGAGCTAGCCAGTATAGCCTGCCACCGCTCTAGAGAAAGGTCCTCCGGTGTCGGCGCTTTTTTGCAGCTCCATAATATATGATGGTATCCGGCTATTTCGCCGCAGTGTTTACAATTTGTATTGTATTGTGCTGGGTACATGTGCGCTAATTTAGATGGGCTGAAGAAAGCACGCGTCTGGAGCCGACGCCAGATTGAAGAACGATAAGCCAGACTAGACCCCTGCTGAGAAGCTAACCAAGCGTAAAAGCCAGCCAAGGTCGAAGCAGCAGCAGCGACTGCGGCCGATGGCTAACGCTCATGAATCTTGGTTTAAGCTAAGATAGTTGGACCTCATTTTTTTATTAGTTTTGAACGCGATATCCAGGACCTGGCATCGAAACACGCTCATGGATTCTCCCCCAAACCCGAGGCTCTCTCGGCACCATGACGGAGCATTCTGAATCAGGTTTTGTTCGCGATTCCAGCAATCCATGGGGCATCTGGCGGCGAAACATGTAATGCTCTAAAGAGGTCCAGTGTTAGACGCCCCTTGCTCGTGCTATAGAAATCCGCTAGCAAAGCGCTCGTAGCACCGCGAGAAAGAAAAAAAAACAACGGCAAACTGATCCTGCAGCCGTTCCGCAGTGCGTTCCAGCACAGTGGAACATCGTTTTATGTATTTCCTTAGTGCTCTAGCGATCGGCGCCAGAAGCATTTCCAATCTCCGTGAAGCGCATTGAAAGTGTCGTCGACAATAGATATATAGCCTCGTCAGTTTTTGTCGTACACTTTCTTTCCTGGCATCAACTGCCCTCTACTAACCTGCCTGAAACACGGAACACCTACGGATAAGTACGAGGGAACAACAGTATGTACTACGCAGATCCACGTCTCGCGTCGCGTACAAAAGTCGATCGGCGCACGTATAAACAATTCCTAGTTGTGCAGCTTGATCATATATAAATGCGCGCAAGGGAGAAGTATACGATGATCTCGAGATCTGCAGGCCACGCAGCGCGTGACACTGCGCTCGATCTTGGACCGCACACGTTACGAGAATTTGCATAATCGCCCTCACGCGTTGCAGCTTATTACACTTGAATAAGATCCCAGAATCGCTATAGTTTTGTCGGCGACAGGTCTGTGACGACTACCGTGGTGAACTGATCGAGCCAGCACCTTCTTTTTTTCTAATATGTTCTCAAATAAACTGTAATTCACCGGTAGACAAAGCTCGCTTGCAGGGCGCTTATTTGGTCAAGTGCTTTCATGCATATCCCATCTCGAATTACCGGAGCAGCAGTGAATATACATCTAGTACATACACACACGTCAGATCCAGAGTTAGCTTAATTACTGTATTCATCAACCAATTTAGAGGTCGTTCAGTTAGCACAGAAATATACTGAAATCAACAGCTTATTTATGCCAGTGCTCAAAATGAAACTTAGATAAGCTCATCTTTTGAACTCAAGTGCTTGATAATACTTCACACGTGCCTTTCATACGTATTGCCCCAATCAAGTTTAGTTCTAAGATATCTCATACATTTGATATATGCTGAAGTAAAAGTGACGTAAACATTGCACAGTAAGAAAAGGGTACCAGTAAAACAGATGAATGATTTTATAGATATATCCATACATCACCTTATCAGCTGCGGCATAAATGACCCCTGTTAATAAGTGAAACAGAGCAGAGACATTAGTCTGTCAACCAAGATCCGTATAACTCGTACTATGGTCTTTCCAGTTGGGATGTATGGATGCGAGAGTTGGTCTGTGAAGAAAGCTGACCGCCGAAGAATTGACGCGTTTGAATTGTGGTGCTGGCGGAGAATCTTGAGAGTTCCTTGGACGGCCAGAAGATCAAATCAGTCAATATTGACGACCATAAACCCTGACTGCTCATTGGAGGGTCAAATTCTAAAGTTAAAGTTCAGCTACTTTGGTCATCTGATGAGAAGAGAGGAGTCGCTGGAGAAAGATTTGATGTTGGGAAAGGTTGAGGGTCACCGGAGAAGGCCTATCAGTGAGACGTTAAAAAGCATCGGCGAAAGTACGGCGCCTTGCGGCGTGCCACGGTTTCCCGGAGAGATGATGGAAGGATCTCCAGTGCCGGCTTTAAGTTGCACTGTGCGGTCGGTGAGAAAGTTTCGGATGTACGCATACATGCGATGTCCAACACCGAGAGCTTGAAGTTGTTGAAGAATCGCTTCATGGAGGACGTTGTCGAATGCCTTGGCAACATCGAGGCCGACGATTACTTTCGTGTCTAGTGTACGTCTCATGACTACCTGATGATGGAGACGAAGCAGAACTCACACTTTGGATCACGCGCGGCAGTGACGGCCAGATTGAAGAGACTTTACAGACCGCGATCGAACGGATTGGAGATTATCTAAGTACAGTTGGCCTCACTTGCTCGGCGTCAAAGTCCGAGTATATCATCATCCCATCCCCGGGACGACGCCCTTCAAATATACTTCCTGACATCAACCTCCAGGTGCAAGGAAACCCGATTCCTCGAACAGACATCAGGATCTTGGGCTTGCATCTACAGGCCAACGGCAGCAACAACATCACGATCCAACGCATCGACCAGTCGGTTGTACAGATCGGACGCCTCCTTAAGCGAATCTCCAACGAACATCATGGCATGCGAGAGTCCAGCCTGCTGCGCCTCGTTCAAGCTTTCATCTGCTCCCGCATCACCTACTCTGGACCCTACTTACGTCTCACTCGTGCCGAAAGCGAACGGCTAGAGGCATCACTTCGAAAAGCATACAAGACGGCCCTAGGTCTTCCCATGTCCACAGCTACCCATAAGCTCTTGGCTCTCGGAATCTCCAATACCGTGAGCGAACTGATCGAGGCAACCCTCACCGCCCAGTATGAGCGGCTCTCACACACGCTGGCCGAGCAGTACTGCAGCAAGTTGGGATCTCCCCGCCGAGATCGGCCCCAAGTTACGCTGAACTTACACCGGAATATCGCCTAAATCTCCGCATTCCTCCCATTCCCAAACGGATGCACCCGGAACACCACGCCGAGAGACGGGCCGATCGGGCTCGTCAATTCGAGAAACACTTCAGTGGACGTCCGGACGTCACGTATACGGACGCCTCTTACCATCCATCGAGGCCAGCGATGGTGGCGGTAGCTCTCGCCCCTCACCGCAGCTGGTACACAGCCTGCAGCATTCGCAATGCAGAAACAGTCACCGCAGCTGAGGAGGTTGCCATTGCGCTAGCGCTAGCCGACCCTAATACCAAAGTCGTCATCAGTGACTCTCAACAGGCTATTCGCAATTACGATGCTGGCCGTATCTCTTGCCAGGCGTTACACATTCTACGTTCTACAGCACCCACTTCCACATCTCGCTTACTTCTTTGCGCTCCAGCCCACGAGTCGCTCAGCGGAAACGCCCAGGCAAACACTCTCGCTCGAGATCTCAGCTGCCGAGCCGAGAGTATGATCAGCCACCCTGCTTCCGCTGACACTAATATATCACGCGCTTCTCTACTCACCACTTAAACGGACATACTCCAGCACTACCGACTCCGAAGGTGCACATATCCTCCCGCACACCGCGATCTAACAAGACGCGAGGCCATCCAATGGCGCAAATTACAAACTGGCAGCTTTCCACACCCCCTCTTATACAGCAGGATCTTTCCGGATCAGATAGCCCCCATGTGTAAACACTGCTCAAATCCGGCCACACTCATACACATGGTGTGGACTTGTACACATTACAACACAGACAACACAAACACCCCAGAGACGTGGGAGTCTCTCCTGTGTACTTCCGAGCCAGCAGACCAACGCTGGCTTATCCAACGCGCGGTGGAGGCCGCGGCATCCCAAAGGATCCCCGCCGACCTCCTCTAAGTCAGCGCAACCGGCCCTTTGACTGGTCTCCTGTTTTTGGGCGCAATAAAAGAGTTCACCACCACCACCACCACCACCACTGGAGAAGGAGTCGGCAGTGAACGCGATGGTTAGATGGCATCCTCGAGGCGCTGCAGATGAAGTTATGTGATGTTAGGAAGATAGTGAGAGACAGGAAAACGTGGCGTGATATGGTCCATAGGGTCACGAAGAGTCGGACACGACTGAACGCTGAACTGAACTGAATAAGTGAAAGTGAATGCAAATTGGCCGTACAGAACTGATTCACGCAACCTTCCTTGCACATAGATAGATTGTGCTTTCTTGGACACCTGACGATTAATTGCAAGAAATGATTTGTAGCTGCTCTAAAGGCTGTAACTCATAAAATAGCTTTCAAGTGGAGGTTGATACGACGAACCCCATCAGCTGTACGAGAAAGCCAATGCACTCATCAGTTTGTCGTGTTTGATGACACATTAATAAATGTGGTGGCTTTCTGCACAGCAGCTAATATTTAATTATTTACACAGCTTCTTTAGTATGTTTTTTTTTTGCATGTGCAGTGCATGAGAGTATAGCAAATGTGCATAAGCACTCACTACATAACTGGGTTGGAATCAGGGGAAGATGTACACACCGAATCAAAGAAAACAATACGAGGGTTGCAATGAGCATTCAATTCAATCTTTGTTCAGCATTTTTCAGGAAAATTCAGGGAGCGAGAACAAAAATCTGCTCTGCGGCAAGCTTGACTCAGTTCGCATTTTTCTCAGCCTCAGTTTGCAAGCAAATATTTCAACAAGAGAATATGTCTTCACCTGGACTTAAGAGAAGTCTTGTTGAAATGTTTGCTTCTGAACTGAGGCTTTCCCTCAATGATTGTTTGTTTGTTTGTTTTATACTATATTACCAAAACTTCCATTTGTCCCTTTTTTAATGCCGTATTTTAACACTGCTAAATACAAGGTTAAAGGCAGATATCACCTGGTACAAGCATTAATTTCAGTGTGTCTCCTGCACCTGATATCAGATCTCTTGTTCTCTTCGTAGCAGAGCATTCTTAACGTTTGCACCCAGCCGCACATGCTGTTGCATCCTTCTAAGCGCTAAATAAGCCACTCAGTCTCAGCAACAAGTTAACTCAGGAAGGTGTCACAAACTTCTTTGAGTAAACTTGCACGCTTGTGTTAACAAATCATTATTGCATCAATGTCTAAATTGTAGCAACAAACTGTACATGATTACGTGCGTGCGCCCGACATATAGTTCTCTTGAATAGTATTGCTTTCTGCACCTTTCTCACTTTTTCAGTTTACACCTTTTGAAGCCAAGTAAGCAACAGCAGCAAGTGTGACATTGTTCGAGTTGTATGAAGCTATAAATGGGCATCAGGTAACTGAAGAACATAACATATGGCCGCCATGTGCCATAAAGCCTAAGTATGCATAATTAGGGGCTCTGCAGTGCACCTTACATGAAAGGCAGAACTACTTACCACATATAGACGAGGTAATCAGCACAGCCTTTGACTGGAACATAGTGTTTCCGCAGTCACTGAAGCCACACTTTATGCTTTCACTTAGGGTTTGACGCATGAGTTTCAATGTTTAATTTTTAGTGCACTGTTTTCCTGCTGTAACTCCGCCATTGCTGTTGTCAGCTTGCAGCGAGTATGAACTGTGTTGTTTTTCATGGTAACGCACACTAAGACATTATACATGAATTATTTCCATTACAAACCAGGGAATGATACACTAGTTTTCTCCATAACAGCTTTACACTGTTCTTCTACGTCCTAATCTTTTATCAGACAAACGCATAAAATGGCCCCGTCCTCACTTTCACCAAGGAGCACAGTGCCATTCAGTGTCAAAGATGTTATCTTCAACAAACACCAGAATATATTTCAGTCGCGTAGTTCGACATGGAAGACCAGGAGGCATGCTTGAAGATGATGGCAGTGGGGCATATATTTAGAGCATGATATATATTCAGAGTAAAACTGGAAGGAACAAAAATGAATTAACAAAACCAACTACTTTGCGCTACTTAACTGGTTAAGGCATAAGCCCCTAAATCGTTACAACCTTACTGAGTTACATGACTAAGCATGGAGTCCAAGCTCAGAACGGACAAGACTACCCTTTCCTCAATCACTTAACAAAGAAATAAGGGCGACAATGCTCAGTGACCAGGCCTACAAGTCAATTTGTATTGCTAGTCTGGCCCTAGCCAGGGCCCCACTATATGAACTACATCAAAAACAAATACACCAGCACTATCTCCGGTAAGGGTATCGAAGCATCTTCCGTCGGGAGGCTGTCTTCCCATTTGCCCCCTGCACACCGTCGCCCCATCCACACACGCACTGCTAGTAAAATTCTTTCCACTGATGCACTTCCACGTGTCATCCATGCTTGTCTTCTGCCGAGAACCACATAGACTGCCAAGAACAACATAGCCCTCTATAGAAAGGGCTGTAAATCCTTTATGGAGTAGGCAATTGGGGGCTCGGACCAGGTAAGTAGGGGAGATTCTGGTTCCTACGCTTTGTACTATGCCAGAATGGTGTTACAATTGCTTCCTCAGTCACTTTGTCGCCTCAGTGGAGAAGATAACGAGAATCCCCATTTCCCATGGCACTCAGTTATATTGTTATAAAGGCACCCCTGTTACCAAGTGCGGTTACACATCCCTAAATGGCACCCATGTTAGTCCATGCAGCGGCATGGGTGGCTGAACGCCTTCGCAAAATTGGGGGCAGGAGGTGCTTTGACCATAATAGAGGAAGTTGGTTAGGCAGGTGCTGGAGGCATGCATCTGTATGTGAGTAGCAGACCTGCAGAATCCCTACTGCACAATAAAATGCATGTTAACTGTGTTAACGACAAAATAATATTGCATTTAGCAAAGTATTGTGTTACAAATGAACACCAATATCTATTATCAGTAGCCATGCAACACTCGCGAAAATCCAAGCAAGAAGAAATATCAAGAGAATGAAATACAGTGTAAGACCTTCGATCAAGCGAACCTTTCTTGGGCTTAACAAAACCAACAGCAGAAGGTTTGAACGAATTGAGCTAATTATCTGAAAGATATATGACATGTAGAAGAGGTTGGCAATAAACTGATGGGCTTGTACAACGACGCATGAAGCCTGCTCGTCTTCATAAATAATTTTTAAGTTAAGAAGCCAAACTTAAGACCATTAGCTACAATGTGTGGGGTACGTGAGGTACTAGAAAATGTTTAACTGAAACTTTTCACTGTATGTCCTACAGACTTAAACCTTATAAGGAGTGGGGCTTTAATGTACAAAATTATGAAGCATTTACAATCGTAGATAAGCACAATACTGAGCTCCAGGAAGGCTAGTTAGGCAGTCTAACAGGTTGTGAACTACCTTACTGAATATCCGGTGCCTGAATAAATATTTTTACCTCCTCCCAGTGTCAATTAGGAATGCCCGGCAACTTTTGTGGAGGAACTGTGATGATTTGTGCTTAGTACACTTTTACAAACAAATCTTTAGGTGCTTAGAATGCAACACCGTCATCGCATAGATTCACACAATATACAATAATCATCATTGCAAAAGACAAAGCTGACCATTTTAGATGGAATTCAGACAAGTTGTGCCACTTACCTACCATTCGAGTGCTCCATAATTGAATTTAATTTACCAGTTCATGGGCACAGCACCCAGAGATAGGAAACTGGAGTAAAGTGACGCCTATCTTGTGTATCTCAACTTGGTGTTTTTATTTGTAGCCGCTTTTGTATAAAAATAATACGAAATTTTATTTTTGCCGTTCAAGCAATCGTGGCTAGAGAACAGATAGGTTTACTTTTAAGATTCGAGTAAGCAATGAACAAATGTCTGGCCAGAAGTTTGCATGAAATTTGGTTGCACAGACTGCAGATGCATAGTTTGCAGAAATTGACAAAGCATCAAAGTTTATTTCTTAGTCATGCAATACAGCACCATGCTATACCTCCAAGCTCTCAACTTCTGCAAAGAAAAGAGCACCCTTTTCCTCGAATTATAAGATGTTCTAGTCTTTAAGGATGTTATTTGGGATACATTACGTGACTGAGAAGCAAGCCTTATTGCTTGGTAAAGATAGTATGCGCAATAATTGCAGTGAAGCAATCCTTTTGATACCTGAGCCACTCAACGGAATGTTCAGTATCATAGACTCGACTGTTTTCCTGTCACCCTCTGCACCTCATGTTCCCCACACAGGCATCCGCCGGTCCTCTCGCAGCTTTCTGCAGAAGCTGTTAAGCCTTGGATGGTGGTACAAACTTGGAAGCTTCAGCGAAGTAGGTTGATGTAGACGGCAGGCCTTTTCAGCTGCATTTTTAAAAAACACAATGAGAACAATGAAAAATACTAGCAGTAAATGAAAGAGCACTATGGTTCATAGAAATTGTATAAGCATAAAATTATAATCAAGAACACCTCCGCTAACTGCGTACAAAAAGGATAACTTCACAAAGTAGTTAGCAACTGAAATTGGAGAAAAAGTGACTGAACTCCTTTACCAGAGATATGTAACATCTTAAGAAACATGTTTAAAACAACAGATTCAAAATAACAATGATATGCTGTTCTACAGTCTAGTAAAGGAGGTCTGCCACATTAAAGAAAGGGCAACTGGGTCTTCTTATACCATGCTCGAGTTATAAGCCCCGAATATGAGCAGAAGCATATTCTTCCTCAAACAAATTTTTTTTTCCCTCCTGAAATATCTTCATAGTGGCACTTTGTAGTCTATAGAGAACAAGTTATATATCATGTAACCTCAAAAGTTTTCAAACTCAGAAGCTGGTGCAAAAAAAAAAAAAAAAAAAAAAAAAAAAAAGAAGTCTTGCCACCCATATCCTACAGCAGCGGTGCCATGCTCCCTTAACTTAAAACTTGGTCAGTGGCAAAAGTAATGGGGGATACCTTGTAACACATATTATGGTACAAATTATTTAGACAAGGAGGCTATGTTTAGACATACCGATTTAGGCATCCGAATTATAAAGGCACACATACCCAAGGCGTGTCCCTTGCTACCACTGGTGACTACTGTGTAAAGTGCACAGTAGGGGAGCAAAAGGTGCCATACTAACTCCACTTTCACTTCAGTTGTTAAATCACTTTGCTGGCGCAAGAATCAAAGAAGCAAAACGAAATTGAGGCTGACGAACCATGCAGGCCACCGGAAAGCACAGTCTTAAGGTTTACTTTCGTGTTTTTTTGTTTTTTAGCAATTTTCTTAGTGTCTTTTGGTGTGTGTCTGTTCACCCTGTAACCGGATTGGAAGTAATTCGTCGAAACGGAGACACAAGCCAGATGGGCCGAGCAGCGTATGAATACTATACAATACAGTATTTATGCTAACAAGATTCTCGGTCACAGACTGCCTGCAGGAGCTAAAATTCCCGAGGGCCTCGCTAGAGAACGATTTTATGGTTTCCGATAGCGTTTCCGATAGGAGGCGACGTAGCACGCAGACTTTTCGAAGGCATCACTTATCACGTTCACACTCACAAGGAAAGTAAATGCATGCGTGTACGACACAAACAGTCGACGTAGCGACATAACCCACAATCGCAAGACACTTGCGGGCTGAAATTGACACCGAGCAATGCAAGTGGCACCATAAATCACGAAAGAAGTGTTGCACTAGTTCAGTGAAATACGCTATTAGTTAAAGGTACTATCGTGCACAAGTGAAATCCAATCAAAAACCACATTTGTTTTAAAATAATCGTGAAGACCCGTCTCGCCACAAATACATTTCTATTAGCCTCAGAAACTAAAACACATCGTAGACTAGAAAAAAAAAAAAAAAAAAAAAAAGGTTTTCGGCTGATCGCTATCAAACAACGCAACAAGCGTGATGACCGATGAACGAGCCGCCTTTCTATTCACGCTGAATAGGCACGAAATCGTTGAAGTCTTTACCTGCAGTAATATGTAAACACACTGCAGTGCCAACGTGCTTCCGTTTCTCGGTGACAGAGTAACACGTCGCTTTTCTCCGCGGTAGACTTCGTAAACACGTTCGTCAGTTGGTCACGATTTCTTGAGGATCTTCACGCGACGCAGGCGCCTGAACTTCGGTCTGACAGTCCCTGGTGCACTTGGAGCATGTCAGAATGAAGCGTGAACCGTCACAAATGCAACTACTCTGCACAAAATACCACAAATTTCGTCACAAGCAAAGAACGGCCATGCATTTCCAAGAGACGAGATAAGCTCTGACTTCAATGCTTTCGCCATCTTGCCCCGTGTGGCCAGACTTCGCAGCGCCCCCTGCCGTTCATTTTAGTTGTTAATAGGTGGTGGTCAAAGTGAATAAAGCGCAAAGCATGCTGGGTACTCCGACTTTCGTTTCGCAGGGTGAAGAGCGCATCTACGGTGCAGCGCTTGAAACGTGGCGCGATCAAGCTTTAATTCAACTTTTAACATGTTTTGAGCACTAATGGAGTCGTTAAAAACTTCAGCATTATCTGTGTACATTATTGTGCCCACGTTCAACGTTGTATACCTCAAAAAAGAGCGAAAAGGCTTTGTAAGTGCGACCGTTTCAGTCAGTGTCGTCTGTTAGCGCTGAAGTTTAGCAACGCTCCAATCACTTGCAAAAGTTCGCTGGTTGCTACTTTTATCGTGCAGCCGCTGTCTAATATGCATTAGAATAAACATATTCTGACGGTTCTGCGTTACCAAGAGCTGAATATTTGGGCTGCTATAGCAGCCGTAGCCTAGCATGACGTATACATACGAGAGGACTGCCGCGCGATTTGCGGCTGCGATGGCGAAGAGCTGAACGCATACAAATCTTAAGAGGACTTGCTGTATTTTTTTTTTTTTTTACTGCCTTTACAAAACTTTCACGTGTTACGTGCGTTGCACTGAGCAGGAGCAGCAAGAGTTTTTTGCCATATGCGATTAACAACTGTTTCAACCTGCAAGGTACACATATGCTGCTTAAACTGGGACATGCCGTTCCGAGCAGTGCGTCGAGCTCGGGAAAGTCTACTTATCAGAGCGCCACAGCTTTAGAAGGGAGCACTTAATGCTCTCTAGAGTCCAACTGCTTTATTGAATAGTTCATTGAATAGATACTGCAGAAGCTGGCATGCTCCTATCAATTGTATTACGGTTAACATTTTACTAGTATAATAACGTTATACTTGTATAAAAAATCCTTTTATTTATTGATAGCTATCAATAAAAATAAGGATTGCGAGTATCATAAAAGAAATAAAAAGTCTCATGTGACTGAATTTTGTTTCAGCTGTAATGAAAACTGCAACTGCATCACATATATGTTGCATTGTTTGCTCCGAATGTTCAGTTAGCATGTATGCATTATGCCCCAACATACACGAAACCAATCGTAAATGTCTGAAAAGCTCTTCTAATATATGGCAAGGGCCTGGAGGGACTATAGTATCCCTGGCCCGGATGGGCCTAGCTAATACAGCAGTGCGAGAGGAATTAACTTGCCGAGGCTTTGGTACATGCAAGAGAACTGTGCTTGTAGACAAAATTAAACAAGCAGGGAGGGGCCAGATATTTCAAACCATATACATACAACTGCTGGAGCTATTCATTTCAGGAGATTTTTTCCAGTACTGATTGCTGCATTATGTGAATAAGAAAGTAATAAAGACAATGCTTTATCTTTACGGCACCCCTTGAAACTCCGTAATCGCTTCCCATCAATGTAGAAAAAAGCCTGTAGCCAATTTGCTGGTGTGTATTTTATACCCGGATCCTAGTTAAACAAGAACCACCAATCCGTGCACAGATGCCCTGAATAGATGACACCTCGGCTGCTGATGCATACATAAAGAAATGTGGAAAATATATAACTTATACATTGTATGCAGTGTGTTCAAGGTAGAGCACTTATTACGAACAGCTAGGCAAAAGGCTTGTCTTGTGGTTCTTCGTAGTGAAAACCCGCATTAATTAAGGAAAGGTATGTTTTAAGCTTGGTGCACAGCGCTGCTACAGGCACCACAAAAGGAACAAACTTGGGCACGAGGGTCCCCCAAAAAAGAAAATATCAAATCGTAACTCTTGACACAGGCAGCTTTATTATACAACTGTGAAAGGGGAAAGTTTCTCAGCTGCTAATAATAAGCCCTTTCTGTAGTGTGGGCAATAACAGCTAACCTTTTCTTGCAAAAGTTTTGCAATAGATTTTCTATAGAATGTAACAAATTAGTCCAAAGCAGACCTCTGAGGGATAAAGACCAAACTGCAACAAGATGCATGGCACATCATAGAGAAGTTTAAGAGTTTAAATAGACCTATAACTGAGAAATACTAAAGAGCAGCAATGCATGATACAGTGTACAGAAATCTTGCTTCGGTTTTTCTATAGCACACATCAGCTTGATCCATGGTAATTTAAGCGTTTGCTATAACTTTCTTTGATAAACTTGTTGCATAATGTTGAACCAACTAGTCGGCCCATTTTAATTTTGTATATCGTTTTGGCACAGCTTGAATGCCATAATAATTTTGGTTAGTCATTTCCAAGACAGTGGTGAATACAAAACGTCTGGGATAGCTGTAAATGCAATGTTTTCCTAGGCTTTGAAAACTAGCCGTTTTATAGCATTACCAACTACTCTCTGGCCTCCATGGACCCAACAGCTACTAGCTAGACCAACATCTGCATATCTTGCGGTGTTTTGCACTGCTTGAAATAGCTAATCACCGTCTCATGGACGATTTAATTAGATCATAACATGTTTTTGGAATACGTTTTCTTTGTTTCGAAAACTTGCTGCCTTGCTCATCTGAAGATCGATAGAAGTGACGTATCTCAAGCATAACACGTAGAAGGCAGGCCGTGCCTCCTGGCAATCAAGGTTTACGGCCGTTCTGAAGCCTCTGCAGAATAACTGTGAAACGAGAAAAAATGACACATAAACTTACTGTATGCAATATCGTGAAAACAATAGGTGCAGTACTATGCAAATAATCACATGTAAGCTGTGCATAGATGTAGACAATCACTTTTCATGTGCCCGTTCGCCTTCGAGGCCGCAATCATAACTGCTTTGCTACATAGCAAAAATTTGGTTTTATGCCATATATCTCAGCTGTTAGCACTCCAATGAGCTGTACAATATTAAGTGCTAGACTAAGTTGGCATCTGGTATTTTTTTTTTTTGTAATTCTGTTATCTAATATGAATTAGCGTTGGAGTCTGACTCTGAGCATTAAAAAATGCTGGCAAATGATTCGTATCTCTTCCTAACGCCATTACCTTGTTTGTAACCCTCTCTCTTCGTACACAGAACATTAACAAACTTTACTGCACTATATACGGGTCCGCACAAACAGGAATCTTTATCCTAACACATCTTCCTTTTAAGTTCTCCACACTTGCAGCGGCTTCAAAGTGCGTGATCTGCTGGTGAGGCATCTTTCATTATTGGGCATTAAACTAGCAAAAAAGCTGACACATAGCAATGTATAAATCTTACAAGTGCTCATAAAACATATTCGTTGACACCGCGGCCTGCAGTCACTCAACGAGACCTTCCATCGGAATGCAGTTGATAGGATTGTCGAATAGGCCTTGATTCGAGGAGCCCCCTCATGTAGCACAAATGCCTAACGAAAAATTATCTCACTGCTTATAGCGCTTTATCACGCTGTACTGACGTTGGCCGAATGCCGATGTATATTTGCAAAGCTTTTCAAGACGAACGACCACGCGCGCGCTGCTGCCGCTGGTCAACATCGGCTATGCGCTGCTTCCGCCGCAGCGCATATCCGATGTTGACCGGGTGACAACTTTGTACTATGCTGAACGAGAGAAAACCTACTTTTCGAAATTCGCTAGCCTACACAACACTGTAAAATCACTTACCGCTATCAAAACACTCGAAACAAAGCCTAGAGTTGCCCGGAGCTAGCCGTCGGCGGTCCGCAAGCGGATCGCAACGGCTGACCTACTGTTTCTGCCGCTCATTTTTTGACCGCATTCAGAATATCCTGCATCCCATTCCAAGTAAGTTGCCGCAGCTTGAGGCAAAACACAACACTGTTTTTACAGCTATATGAGACCGTTTATTGACAAAATGCTGGTTGAAATCGCACGCCAGCCAGCACCAGCTGCACAATGAAAACCACAGAAACGATCCGGAAGTCGAAATTCACGTGACCGGACGTTTGCTCTGACGTAGTGTCCGCCTTAGTTTGACCACCACCTATTGCAAGGAAGAATCTTAGATTCATCGAATATTTAGGGAAATTCCCCTAGGTGAAGTAGGTTTGTAATAAGGGAGTAACTACTCATTCACATCCACCCAAGCGTAGCCATACGGCTACAAAGGAAAGCTGTACTGATTTCTCAAAAACTTCGCGGTTAAAGAAAAATTCGTTCTGATCCGGGGATCAAACCCGGGTCAAGATGGCAAGGTGAAAGCGAATTGAACAATAACTCGCTGTTGATCGAATATTTATGCAAATCCCCCAGGCTGGTCCCCCGGAAAGGCGGTAGTGCCGGGTTCGATCCCCGGATCAGGACAAAGTTTTCTTTAACTACGAAGTTTCTGAGAAAGCTGTATCACTTTCCATTGTAGCCGAACGTCTCAATGAGTAGTTACTCCCTTATTACAAGCCTCTTAGATGCGGTGAAATGCAGCATAGCTTCATTAATGTTTGAAAATTATATATTGCACGAGACACGTGCGCGTCAATGTATGCGGGCTGCTCTGTCCTTGAAGTTATGTGTAGCAAATGTCCGGTGATGCGCCACGACCACACTGCTGCTGCTAGCCGCCAGACTGCGCCTTCGCCGATATGAGGTCGCAGAGAGCTCACTCTCTGCGAAAATTTACTTTTCTCGGCATCTTGACCAACCGAGCAGACACAGACGTATAGCATGGAGGCGATTTTGGGGAAGCCACTGAGCGCTTCGAGGCCATTACCGCTGGTCGAGAAATTTCCTCCGAGTCGCCCTTTAAGGAGAGGAACAGAAGCATTCCCAGACGGTAACAGGCACGCACTCGCGCAAGCGCGGCGCGACCGCTGTTACGCCGTTTTACTCCGGTGCACTCAATTTCTTTGCGCCGGCCTTGTTTCTCTGTTTACCTTTTTACAGCGTTCTGTGTGTAGCTATGGACTCCAAGATAAATTCGTGCTCTCTCTTCAGGTCCTCTGTGCGCCATACAAACATGGCAGATCCAAAAAAAAAAGTAGCGAGAAAAATTACTCCGTCAAGCCGTCTGACTCGGAAATGATGCTTGAAAGGAGCGGTGCGTAGGTTTCATCTGTTCAGCCTACTTGAAGCAATTTAGGGCAGTAAAAGTATCGGGCCCACTAACGTTGCGTCTCCCGCGGCACTGTCGGTGCGCCGCCAGCAAGGGAAAAAAATATACGAGAGACAAACCATATAAAACGTGATCTTGGTGCCGCTCCCAGGCAGAGCAAGAACTGGCGCCCTCGGTTCTTGCTCTCAGCCCTGTTATCTTTTCTGTTCCTTCGAGAACAATATAGTGTCGGCGCCGAGTGGGGAGGCCGCCTCGTATACCTTGCCGATGCCTTCGCTCGAGAAAGCTGGTTAGCTAGTGGAACGACCATGTTTGAGTCCCAAAGAGCGCCGCGGGAAGGAGGTTAAAAAGTGGCATCGTAATTCGACTACTGCAATCTCCGTTACGCAGAAGCTGAAGAGTATACAAAGGCGAATGCAAGTTGCAGCCGCAGGAAGCCATTTTCTCGACCAAGCAAAAACGTTCTTTCCTTCATTTTTTTTTTTTTTTTTGTGTGTGTGTGTGTGTGAAAAAGCGTGACCCTTTCCTGGTCAAGCTTCTTTGTAGTGTCCTAAGACGCTATTATTCTGATACACTGTAACGAAAAATTAGGCAGCATAAAAGAACAGAAAATTGCCCCGTTGAGTCATATAGACTGGGAGAAAAATGGATTTTACTTGCTCCTACTCCAACGGTTCGCGTGACCCTTTTTGTTCACATGTGCCTAGTCCGTGCCAAACAGTGCTGAGGGAGAGAAAGAGAGGCAGTAGTATACGCTTTAATGGGATGAAGGGTCGAGCCGAAAGCGTTAGTTTATCAACATTCAATGCAACTACATTCGACACGTGTTATCCCACCCCGTTTCCCTTCGGATTCTTGTTTTATTTCCCAATCGGGTTTGCGGGTGCTCACGTGATACAATTAGCCTTTACAGCACTGGAATTGGAAATCGTGCATGCTAAACGAAGACCTGAGATCTCTTTCGCAGTACTGTGCTCAACACGATAATTACTACCTCGTGTCTTGGGCTCTGCCATCTTGCTCTGAACCTCAGGAGCAAAGCCTTCTGGGGGTTTTCTCTCCGGCGATTTGTTTTTTTCTCCGACAAAGGCGCTTGTGGCCGCTTTGCGTTTGTTTATTTTTGCCCACCCTCGCTTTTCGTGTGGACGTTGTAAGTGGTAGGAGACACCTGTCATTTTACTTTACAGCGACCGTAGCGTCCGCGTATTACGCCCGCCCGGACATCACCACGTGATGGCGAATGAAAAGCACGGCTGTCGACGCTGCGTTGCGAGAAATTTACGGAATAAATATAACGCGCTGCAACGTCCCGCGCTCTCACAAGAGACGCCAAGGAGACGCCGCGAGCATGATAAACAGGGCAGCCCGTGATGCGTCGAGAAGGCAGTATCCTTTTCGTCTCGTCCGTGAAGCGAGGTTACCGCTTCCTTGCATTTTACTTCGCTCGCATTTTTCGCTTCCTTTTTTTTTTTGCAGCGTGACTTTGTCTGAAGCGAAGAGGCGCGCCTAGCTGTTTGTTGATGCTCCTGGGAGCGTTTATAAAAGTACGGCGCTGGCTACAGTTCTGAGCGGTTCTGAGCGCCCCGCTCAAGTGCACATGCCGCCTTGTCCGGCCAAGAAAGCTTGGAGAACGTATGAAAGCTTGAGTCCGCTGAAGCAAACCTTATACTGAGCCCTCAAAAAGGTCTTTCGTACAGTTTGGCGCAATATCCTTGAATGCGTCGTATACAGACATGGACGACCTAACCAGGGCGAGCTCTCATGAGGGTGTCCTCACCTCTACATTGTGAGGAATTCACTCGGTGAGGTCAGGTCAAGGGGTGGAAAGAGACATATATTGAATGTAGGGATATACAACATAAAGTTTCTGTCTGCCCTGGTCTTTGATTAGGTTTGTTGTCTGGGGCGCGGCTTATTCCAAAGCACGAGTGGACGACGGCTCAGCGAGCAACTAAGTAAGGAAAACACTCTTAAAAGGACACTAAAGACACCCAAGGATGCCATGAAAATCTAATAAACTACATTTGGTGACCCTGTCGCCGCATGTCCGGCAGCAAAAAATTGAATAATGTCTGATATATTGCGATAACAAGTTGAGGTTTTTTCTTGTTCCCGTGGGTCGGATTCAAACTGTTTCCTCCGACTACGTAGTCGGGGAGGAGTGACGCACACTAGGACGTAAGTGGAGACTCCGTGATTGCTAGCGAGCCGGTGCGGCCCGCGGCGTCGCATCCCTCAGCGGCCAACATGGCAACAGCGTACTCGCAATCGACTATCGGCTCACAATAAGTGACGGCCACAGCCTAAATAAATAAAACGATGAAGAGAGTAATTTACCGAGCGATATGGACCAATAAAGGAAGAAAAAAAACATAGAGCGCTTGTAATGCACAATACTTTACGTGTTTCTCAAGCTTTTGCGCTCCTTCTAGCACTGCGTATAAACAAACCGAGCCCTCGGTCATCGCAACTCTTCCCGAAATGTTTACATACAAATAAGATTTAGTTACCAGCAAAATAGCGTCCTCGCTGCTGCGCTTGCCAGTTTTGAAGCTTCGTCGCACTTTTTTCCTTCATGGTTTTTGTTACAGCTCCGTGTTCAGCGAAAATTACGTCCACTGTAGCAGAGCATGACCGAAGAGCCGGCGCCCCTAAATTTGTTAGCGCTGTGAAATTACACATGTTAAAATGATTCCAGTGCACAATATAGTGCGCGTAGGCATCCAGAACATTAGTTGCAAGTTGTGAAAGCAGGCAGCATGCTCCGATGGTCAAGGAGTTGTAATTTTTAGACCGGCAGCAATGGCCTGTACGCCTCGAAACATGTTTCATTATAAATGCGGCTATGACATAATATGCAGAAATATTTCCTGGCTCCCTGTTGCGGTCTATGACAAGGATATGCTTCCCCCGTCTTTTCTAACAGCCCACAAAATTTTAAGGCCAAAAAACGTTGACGAAGCCAAGCTTCAACAAGTTACCGCTTACAGACCAATATCTCTGACGAACACAGATTATAAGATCTTCATGAAAATTCTAGCTAAAAGGCTTCAAACTGTAATGGAATAATTAGTAGGACAGCATCAGACCTGCGGCATTAAAGGCCGAACCATATATACTAATATCCACAAGACACGGTCGGTGCTGGAGTGTTGCGACGCCTTGCATGAGAGCGTTGCCATGATCCAGCTTGACTTAGAGAAAGCCTTCGACAAGGAGCCGCATGATGTCTTGTTATCAATTTTAGAGCATGCAAATGTGGGCTCAGGTATTTGCAAAGGAGTCGCAATGGCGTACAGAGGGTGCTCGACGCGCCTGATAGTAAATAAGAAGGTGGGTGAGCGCATCCAAGTGCAACGATCTGTACGTCAAAGTCGCCATTGCTTTTCTGCTTGTATATTGAACCAATTTGTCTGAGCATTATCGAGAGCAGCAGTACCCGAGGTTTTGGTTTGCGTGCAGCAGAGGTCCGCATACTCGCGTATGTCGATGACATTGTCGTCTTTTGTACCGACTACGAAAGCATTCGCAGTGTTGTCAAATTGGTGAAGGACTTTTGTTCTGTGAGTGGTATAGTGCTGTGAACTGGAATAAGTGTCTGGGTTTCTGGCATGGAGAGTGGCACACAACCCCTGCGAATTTCGTGAACATGCCTTGGGCAACAACCCCAGTGAAGTATTTAGGAGTGCCGCTGGAAAACTACCGAGACAGTGAGTCATATTCGAACCAGCAGGTTTTAGAAGTACGTGAAAAGGCCGACAGACTAAAAGGATTCGGTTGGTCTATGTTTACACGTGCTACGATTTGTAATTTATTTCTTGTTACCAAGATATGATACGTGTTACAAGTACTGCATTGTTCTCGTGTGAATGTGCAGACATTTCACCGTGTGCTCGCCACGTTTGTGTGGGGAAGTACTTGGGAGCGCACCCGCCGAACCAGCTTGTTTCATTGCGTCCGCTCTGGAGGAGTTGGTTTGGCGCATTTGTATTTGCGCCAAGTGGTTAACCGTTTTATGTTCTTTCGTGATACAAAGGCCCCATTTTACGAACTGTGTGTCAGGTTAGATTGAACAGAGTGCTACCAAATTTTGGTGTAAGTTCGGCGAGCATGCAAGGAAGGATTTTCGGAATCCTTGAAGAAGTGTGCATGTCATGTCTGTATTGCAAGCCCGTTTTTAATTTGAATATTTATCAACTGTGACACTAAAGAAACTTTACAAGGACTTGTGCGGTGGCTTTCTCCCGATCCCATTGTACAGATCGTTGTAGTGTGCAGGTCCATGAAGTCAGTCCTTAAACGAGTAAAAAATATGGCTGTACCAGGCGGATCAAAAACTTTCTTTTTCAAGCTCCTTAGCAATACACTAGAAGTTAAGACTGATATAGAAATGAAAGGCTTTTTTGTACCTTGGGGAAATCACTGTTTCATATGGCGCAAACCGGGAACTATCGAACACGTTTTCTTAGAGTGTTGGGAAGGCTTTTTCTTTCTGGGACATTCTACAACGAACAATTAAAAAAGACTAGTTACCCGTGGATGCATTAGTAACTCGATTTTTACCGACTGAAGATGATTATGGGCTACCGCTGGACATGATTATGCTATTGGGTCTGCACAGTATCTGGCGATCCAGAATGGCTTTCAGGCATGCAGACGTTGATGCGACGAAAATAGGGCAGTATTTTCGCGAAGCCGTTGCGAGTGTTATTGAAGTTATCAAGACACAAGACGAAGTGCCTGAGTGGCTTTCGAGAGTAAAAGTGTTGCTGCAAATGACTGATTTGTAATGGATCACGCAACCAAAATCGCGTGGTTTTAACCCATGTTGTGTGTGTGTGTGTGTGTGTGTGTGTGTGTGTGTGTGTGTGTGTGTGTGTGTGTGTGTGTGTGTGTGTGTGTGTGTGTGTGTGTGTGTGTGTGTGTGTGTGTGTGTGTGTGTGTGTGTGTGTGTGTGTGTGTGTGTGTGTGTGTGTGTGTGTGTGTGTGTGTGTGTGCGTGTGCGTGTGCGCGTGCGCGTGCGCGTGCGCGTGCGCGTGCGCGTGCGCGCGTGTGCGTGTGCGTGTGCGTGTGCGTGTGCGTGTGCGTGTGTGTGTGTGTGTGTGTGTGTGTGTGTGTGTGTGTGTGTGTGTGTGTGTGTGTGTGTGTGTGTGTGTGTGTGTGTGTGTGTGTGTGTGTGTGTGTGTGTGTGTGTGTGTGTGTGTGTGTGTGTGTGTGTGTGTGTGTGTGTGCATGTGCGTGTGTGTGTGTGTGGAGGGGGTGGAGTAACGTTCTCTATGTGCAAAATCTGATAGTAAGTTAGGCAATGAAGGAAAAAAAGCGGCGTAGCCGAGTGGTTGGCGCCGAACGTTACGGAGCAAGCAGTGGTGAGTTCGAATCCAGCTGGTGGTGGCGTTTTTTTTTTTTCTACAAATCGATTTTTTTCTTCATTTTTTTAATGTATTTGTGGCGCTTCGTTATTTTTAGCTTTTCCTTTTTACCCAAGGCCCCTTTTTTCGCCGGGCGACCAGCGCAATAGGTCGACGCTCTCCTTGGTATGAGCGGCAAGTATGCTTCTTTTCTTTACGATGCCTGCAAATAGCACATTGAAGCTCTTGTTGCCACAGTATATCGGTCAGATGTGCCATGATTTAGAGAAGAATTTCCTTCGGTACTTAGCATGTGTATGCTTTTCGTGACGTATGTAGCTGCAATCGAGCGGTCAGGTCAGGGTTAACGGGAGCTCGCAGTCGAAGCGGCGACGGCGGCGATATGTTGGCTCAGAAGTGCGATGGAGCGTGTCGGCGGCAGCGGATTTCGCTCGCTCGCGCCTTCGAATGCTCAAATGTGAACGAGCCAGGCGCATCTGCTGCTCCAAGCTCGTAATTCAGACGCTGTAGGTCCAAACTTGAAACTATCCGAGCACGCACGAAGTGCCTGAGCCGGAACACAACCGAAACTGAAGTGGGCGCCTGTGGCCCCTCCAAGTATATTTTTGTGTTTGCCTTGCACCGTTTACGTTGTCTTTTCGCCGTCGTTTACGCATGATTAAAGCGCGTTATCATATTCGAGACAAAATCTACGACCGCATTCAAACGGGCAACGTAATTCGCATTTGTAAGCCTCCGGGATCCCTGGCGCGTCACGTGATTTGTAGTTGCGAGTTTCGGCTGTAGCGGCGATACCTGTATTTCCGTTCTTCCTCTTTACTACCTTATAACAGCTCCGTTTTCAGTAAGTGTGGGTATTTTGTAATCAGGAATTGACATTCTATCGATGCAAGCCCACTTCAGTTTTCTCTTTAGTGTCCCTTTAAGGTGAGGGCACGAAAACCATTCCAACACTTTCACCACTTTCTCGAACTGTATTTTTCCATGTAACTCAATTTTCTACATTGCCTTATTTTACTCTTATTGTACACATCTTTTTAATGAGCGAAAATTCGAATGGTGTCGGGAAACTTTCTGATTGGCCGACAGGTGCCATAAAATTCCTTGATGGGTCGAGATGATATCACAAAAACACGCGACATTGCTGAGAGCTGATTGAATGCCAGAGTGTTTGAAGTCATGAAACCGCATGATATGGCGAAGTTTGCTGATGCACTGGTCACGAGATATATCAGGCTTCAATGAAGCTAAAATCAACGCTGCCTTGAAAAGCCAATCCGAAGTAGCTGGGTTGGATACACAATGCACTATATATGCTACAAAATGTAAAAGCTCATCTGGCGTGCGATGACAAAAACATGTAGCAAGAACGTTGTTTCTAATGCGATCACATTGCACTTAAAGGTGACTTGGGCGCTCCATAATTTTTTTTTGTTAATTCTTTATACCGATATTGCCGATGTATAAATTTTGTTAGTATCTTACCTTATTTGTTTGACTCTAATTCACCGGCCATGTGCACCTCCATTCCCTGCCGTTTGGTAATCACGTTGTTACTGTTACGCTCTGTGCGGGACACGTAGTGCAAATTTTGTTGCAACTGGAACCAGAGTTCAGAACACAGTCACCAATATGCCTCGCACGCTCCGCGCCATCGGTCTGCGGCTGTTTAGCAATCGCAGTCTCCTTCTAGTTTTCCAGTGGTTTTCCGCTCCGCCAAATTCAAACCTGCGGAGTATTCAGAAGTGGACAGGTTCACCTCGGTAATTAAGCCAGCGTCTATTGTCCCGACATTCAGGAGAAATTACACGCTGAAATTATCCTGCAGTCACCCTTTTAATGTCACGAGAATTTTTCTTCCCTTATCATGGCCCCGGATGGCACGGCATGGCTTATCAGACCCTCTGCGTGCCTGGAGGAATAAAACTGACGTGCATCTTCCCAACGATCGGCTACAACATGAACTCATTCCATCAGTTATTTATTGCGTCCATTGATAACTTGGAAAGCTGTAGAGTGTTATGCTTTAAAAATCCACGAGTTTGCCATAAATTAAAGCGGGCGCAAAGAACAATAACCTGAGCCTAGTTTGACTCAATAACGTCGGAACGTCTAGGGAGTAAGAAAAAATTGCCGGCGATTACGTTACTTCCTAATGCGAAATTTGAGCGCAGCTCATCAGCTGTTTCATTTTCGATAGACTGAGGCAAAGATTTCGAGCAAGACATGTATGTACAATTACAAACAACTTTTTTTTTTTAATTTTTCACACGTATTCCTTCAAGAAACACTCCACTAACAGTTCTTAACTGTTACGAACGAAGCTTTGTGGTCGGAGAAATGAAGAAAGCAATTAGGTTATCGGGAGGTTGCGGGAGGCAGCGCGCGGGCCCATAGGAACGTTGCGCGGCTTAGAGATAGCAGCGACTGACTGATGCCATTGACGCCGCTAGCCAGTCAAGTCAACGTGGCTCTGCGTTTCGGCTTAGGATGCACGCACCGGGCTCCGCTGATAGCGAGCCGGCGCTTCGGCAACAGGAAAACACCATCACTACCACCACGGTGGCCACCACGCAGGGACAGGGGGGAGGGGTGTACACGCAGCGGCGAACGATGGCGGCCGGTACGCGCGCAGCAATCGGAGTGAGTGAGTGAAATAACTTCGTTGCCTAGAATATGGTTGGTTAGGGCGAACACGCTAGGTTGCCGCCACGGAGGAAGAGAGAGGGGGGGGGGGGGGGGGGAGGCTACACGCAGCGGCGAACGATGGTGGCAGGAGAGCGCGCTGCCCCGGCTGCTGAGCTGGTTACGAGGGACGACGCGAAACGCAGGAACGGGCGCCAAAGATTCGCGCTCTAAAAATATTTGGCTGACAATATAAGATTACAAAGCAACAGCGTTAACGGTCCCTATCAGCGGTTCCCCTGGCAAATCTTCTTTCGTGTACGTGTTCTCTATACTTACTTAATCACAATTACCGTCACTTGTGCCCCTATTATCTCATACAAGTTCATCAGCATACGATTCTAAACTCGACATATAAAACCGCAATTTAACCAAGGCGTACGAACGTGCCCCCGCGACTTTGGTGTAGCATACCTAAATCCAGATCCAAGTGCCTCGAAGTGATCGCGATTCCTGTTAAAGCTTACAATACCGAAGCCGAGTTTTACGGAGAACGGCGCCTTCAGAGCTATCGCACTGATAGCACACACGTTAAAACTGCTGATTGCGAGGGTAAGGGTGAGAACTTGAGAAGCAGCCGTTGAAATGATAGTGAGGGCAAGATAGAGAGAGAGCAAGAGAATTTCACAATATGTGGATGAGGAAATACCTTACTTTGAAAGGTGAGGGTGATTGGGGAAACGGAAAATTACGGGCATTTGCCCGTCTGCGGTCGTATACTATTTAGCCGAACATACGATTCCTGTGCTTCTTATCACTACACCTGCGTCACCGTCAGTTTTTGGCTACGTCCTTACACACGAGAGTACAGCTATAAGCACTCAAGCATGCACTTGTAAGATGTGGTACATTTCACAATTCAATAACTAATGCGCGTTTATGCATGCCAAGGTCTTCACTGCGCTGTGCAAACGAAAAATACAGAGGTTTCGATGAGGCCGGGGTGCACTTACATAACCGACGTTGAACTTAGTAAGGTTGCTTGATTTGTATTCTCGAATGCTGCACATATTAGTCAAGGGCATGTTTCTGATGCAGTACCTATAATGACCGGACCTATGCAATGCTTGGCATAACAACAATCCCGCTACCGAAGCGATGACGGAATTTTATAAACACAAGAGGTCAAAGTGAATTGACGCACCGATAATCTGAGTTTCCCATCCTTAGCCAACGCACGTCCACCCCAGAGCCCCTTCAAGAAAACAAAACTTCGCAACTACTTGAAGTGCATGACGTCTGATTTCCACTATAAATTTGTAGTCGGCCATTGCTAACAGCCATATCAGTTTTAGAACTTTGAAAACGAGGTGGACCTTCGGCGCTGTACATAGCCCAACAAGTTTGGGCTAACTCCAGTTAAAAGAAGGGCGCTTTAAAACCGGGACCAAGCAACGCCACCGCTATCGTCACTCGATCGCAAGAGCCACGTGATTTCTCTGCCCTGCATGTGCAGCCTGCTCAACGCTGCTCAAGCCACGGCCGATCTCGAAGAAGAGCGTGCAAGAGCGCGAGCTCTCCCACGACACTCGCCGTGCTAAAGATCACGCGGCAAGACGGTCACGTGACGTTTGCGTCGTGGAGTGGCGACGCTGCGGTTTGCTTAGAGCGCGGGTTTTTTGAAAGCGCGAGATAGGCAAAATTTGTTACGCGACAGCGCCGAGGGTGATCACGTTTTCGAAATTATAAAAAAGTGATACGGCTATTAAGGCCGAGTCACACTGCAGAAACACAACAGCGACATCAACAGAGCACGTTCGCCAAACAAGCCGCCAACAAGTTTCCGAACCAACTTGTTCCCCAACAGCATGTCACACCTCGCGAACAACCGGAGGCCCTATTCTCGAAACACATGGCCGCCGTTGGGCACCATTTTTTTTTTCTCTGATTGATTCTCAGAACAGTCACGTGTTTCACATTTGTGGCGCGAAATTTCGGTGCGTCGAAATGGCTTTTTGCGGTGACGTAAAAATGAAGTGAGCGTGAATATAAATAGATGGATTTATCGAAAGGAAAAGCAGAGCGGTTGGCCAGAATAATTCAAATCTGGCCTGCTACTCTGCACTGGGGAAGGGGAGACGAAAGAAGATCAAGATTGGTGACGATGTGGGAGAAGGCATATGAAATATATATACAGGCACCGTAGCTTGCCTCACAAGCGCGAATCAAGCACGCTGGCGCACAAGAAACGGCAAAGAGCCAGCACTGCCTGGACACCTTTCCCCTTGTCCTGCCATGCGCCCAGCAGCAGTTCCTCCGACAAAGGCCTCTTGTCCAAACACTTCAAAGAAGCGGCTAGCACACTTCTTTCGACCGCATACGCTGGGCACACCAATAATATATGGTCCACAGTCTCTGGGATGCCACAAGTTGAATATCCCGGCGAGTCTACCTGCCCAATTAAATGCAAGTACTTGCGCGTGAAAGCCACGTTTAAACGAAGTGTATGTAGCAAGCATGCCTGATGACGCGGAACAAAAAATTTCATTGTTTGATCGAGCCTTTTTAGTTTTAGACGAATGTGTCGGGCTTCTGGCTGGGCCCAGTAAGCTGCTGTAGCATTCTTCATACAACTCGTAAGAAGGCATGTCGTATCCGCTCTTGAAAAAGGCACAGCTGTTTGGAGGCCATTGCTGAGTGCGCTTTCGCTTCAACATCGGCCTGTTCATTCCCATGGAGCCCGTAGTGTGCAGGGATCCATTGAAACATTATCCTGTGGCATGGAACTGGGCAGATGCGAGGAACTCCATAATGTTTAGTGCCAGGGACTGTAACGTAAAAATGAAGTGTGGCGTAAGAAGTTTTCCAAAATTCGCAATGTAGTCTTTGAGTCCGTGAATAAACACCATTTTTGAGGTGGTTCCCCACATATGTAACGAATAGATTCCCGAATGGCTACAAGTTCAGCAGCGGTTGACGTTGAAATATGTCCCAAAAGGAAATATAGAGTCGTTTTCTGAGCTGCTATGACCACAGCTGCAGCGGATGCCTCTGCTGACACAGATCCATCGGTGTATACGTGAATATAATTTTGGTATTCTGACCAGATGTACGCCAGAGTAAGTTGTTTGAGTCCACTAAGTGGCACTGATTTCTTTAGTATTCCGGGAACACGGAGGTGCACCAAAGGTTTACCCATCGTCCATGGTGGTTGGACGGGACGAAATGGGAGGGCATATCCGGTCGATACTTGCGACTGATGGCAGCGGAGTGCACTTGTAAAACTGCAGTCCGGCCGCACATCCAGAATCTTGCTGGGTGGGTGAAAACAGTGTCTAGTAAGTGCTCGTCAATATACACGAAGTGGTTCGTGTGACAAGTATATGGATATCGGGCGAGCATGCGCCTCTTCAATTGTTCTTTTGTTAGAGGTGCATCTGGGCAGTCCAAGGCATATTTTCAGTGCCTACACTTGCACGCTCTCTAAAGTCCGCAAGCAGGAAATGCTCATACTAGAGAGTACTGGGAGACTGTATCGGATGTAGCCAACAAACAGAGTCTCGTAAAGCCATATAAAGGAGCGCTCAGTTGGTCCCCATTTGATGCCAGCTGTGAAACAAAGTACATGGCAAAAATTAGCCTTTTCTTCACCATAGTAATATTTTTCGACCAAGATAGGCGGTGGTCAATAATTACCCCCAAGAATCGGTGCCTTGATACGCGCGGTATTGCGTCTCCATGAAGAGTAATCGGGTAGCGGCTTACACATTTTTCCGTAAATGCGATCGCTGCGCACTTTTCTGCCGCTAAAAGTAAACCTTGATGCCGTAGGTATATTGGTGTCGATGACACAGCTCGTTGCAACTCGCACGTAGCTGTGGGCGCGTTGAACCAGAAGGCCAGATGCAGATGTCGTCAGCATATGCACTTATGTGGATGTTAGTTGGCAGTTCACTCACCAGGTCAATTAGCGCAACGTTAAATAAAGTTGGGCTGAGGACTCCTCCCTGTGGAACTCCACGACCGACCTGATAGCGGGTATAGTATCTCCTTCAGGCGTAGTCATGTAAAAGACCGGCCACTGAAATAGCTCACAATCCACAAGTACAGCCGGCCACCAACTCCCACGTCGTCAAGTCCATCAAGAATAGCATCATGGAGGACGTTGTCATAAGCCCCCTTTATATCTAAAAAGACAGCAGCTACTAGTCAACGGTGACGCTTTTCGTGTTCTACACTGTCGCCACAAGGCCGATGACGCTGTCAATGGAAGAGCGTCCCCGGCGAAATCCAGTCATCATATTCGGATAAAGATCATTACTCTCTAGAAGCCACTCAAGTCTTGCCAGCACCATTCGCTCCATAACTTTTCCAACACAACTTGCCAGGGCAACTCGCCGGTATGAGGTAAGTTCCAGAGGGGGCTTTCCATGCTTCAAAAGAGCAACCAGGCGGCTAATCTTCCAGTGTTCAGGAACAGTACTAGACGCCCATATATCATTGCAATAATTAAGTAGTGCAGTTCTACCATCCTTGCCTAGGTTTGATAATGTTGAGTAAGTAATCCCGTCAGGACCAGGTGCAGATGAATGCCGAGAAGAAGCAAGAGCGGCGTCGAATTAAGCTATTGAAAATGGCAAGTCGTATTGATCATTCGGCGAAGGTGGTGTAAAAACCTCTGAAATTGGTAACTGTGGCTTGTTTGTGCCCACAACCATTTTACAAAAATCTTCAGCTACGTCAATTTCATTGCGGCGTTGATAAAGGGCCAGGGCACGAAAAGGGTGCCTTTCTTGCGGAGGTGTGCGCAAGCTTCTCGCAACATGCCAGATACGCGACAAGGGCTTACGGGGATCCAGTGATGAGCAGAACTGCCTCCAACGTTGTCGTCCTAACCTCTCCAGGTGACGTAAAACTTGTCGTTTAGCTTTGCGAGAAAGTGCGAGATCTTGCGCGGATTTCGTTCTTCTGTACTTCCTTTCAGCCCGCCGACGGACCGCGCGAAGCCGCTCAAATTCTACGTCGATGCTGGACACCAACGCCGGCACACAAACATATCGAGTGTTCTCACTGAGAGAGGAAGTAATGAAGCCCTCTATTTGAGATGGTAACTGGAGGTCGACGCTGGAAGTCTCCACCGATGCCCTAAAGGCGGGCCGATCTGTGTATTGCACACGAGGTGAAGTGGCAGGTGCGAACCACTTGATGCATATGTACGTTGGTATGTGATCACTCCCGTGCATTTCCATATCACTACACCAAGAAACAGAGGGATGGAGGCTTCTGGAAACAAACGCCACATCCAAGCAGCTGCTGTAGGTTGTTCCGCGTAGAAACGTCGGTGAGCCGTCGTTTATATTGACGAGATCTAGCGTATGCATAAAGTCTGCCAGGTCTCTTCCTCGATTGCTCTTTATGGCACTACCCCACTAAGGGTGGTTAGCATTAAAGTCACCCACAATAATATGAGGAGCTGCACAACACTGGACTGTTGAAAATAGATATGACTTGTCCAAGCCATCCCTCGGCAAAAATAAGCGCCAATTACAGAACATACTCGTCCTTTCAGGGTTAATGTCAAACAAATGTAGTGGTTCGTGTTGTGGGGTTGTAGAGCATGGCGGACGTGTGCAATGTCTTGGCGTACACACACCAGCACTTTGCTTGTTTCGTCTGCTTCTCGAGACAATGGCAGAACATATCCAGAAAGGTGGAAAGCAGCCGGCATGTTGGGCTCAGAGATCACAATCACACGGAAGCGGTACTTCTGTACCCGCTGTCGGAAGTCACTCAGACGACTACACTACACTACACGACACATCACTACACTGCGGCGCAGGTGCATCGTCACAGAGGTGGCGTTAGTTTGTTGCGAAGTCACTCAGACGACTACACTACACTACACGACACATCACTACACTGCGGCGCAGGTGCATCGTCACAGAGGTGGCGTTAGTTTGTTGCGCCATTGTGAATTACTGCAATGCCGCCAAGAGCGGCTCAAATGCGTCCAAAAACTGAACAGCAAACTTTGCTGTTTACGTGTTAATGCTGAAGAGCAGCACCCGAATTGAACGAACAAGCTGTTTCAGCATTTCTTTCACCTGCTGACTGTCGGGGTTATCAGAATTTTCAGAAAAGCACGTGTGGCAACCAAACTGGGATGAGGCCTGGCGAGGGCCTTGATGGTAGAGCAGGCCACTCAACATCAGAGGCGGCAGGTAATACAACAGCTTCTGTCTGATCCTTTGCCTGTGACATTGCTGTGACATTACAGGCAGAGTATTCTTAGCGGGATTACGCTCAATCTGTTGTTGCACCTGAGCTGACGTAAACTGTAAAGTTGTCTTATCCAGGCTAGGCTTGCCTTCTGATTCCTTGTGTCGGCATCGGGAACGTTGCTTGCGGCGACGAATAGACGCAGCCGCTTCTTGATGAGTCGAGTTGTCTCTCACCATCTTCTTTAGCATACGTCTTTCGTTCCTAATTTTAGGACACTCCTTAGCCGTCGCTTCATGGGCACCCGAGCAGTTAGCACACTTGACAGTCTCCGTCTGGCATGTGTCATGAGGGTGCGTACCGCCACATCGACGGCAGGATGCCTCGTTTCGACAAACGACACTCTTGTTGCATTTATGGCACTGAACAGGTATTGGAGCGTGAAAACGGATTTTTAGCAGCGGTATTCATGATGCAGGGAGGGCATATATAAGTAACTGTGGAGGGCAAACAGAGGTATGTATGAGAGAAAGGGAAGCACTTACGCTTGTATTATGAATGGGCTGAAATGAACCACCCACTGTCAAGAGCAGACTCCTGAAATCTGATTGACTGACGTTGTATGGCGGGAAATACATCATGCATACTCATTTAATGATGACGTCAAAATGACGTTTCATAGGATGTTGTGCCATTGCTGTAAATGACCAAAGTTGGTCGCCGAATTTTGAACCACTTGAGGCGACCGCGAATAAAAAGCATGGCGAATTCGACGGGCAATGTAGGCGGCTGCTAGTTTACCGCGGTTTGGTACAGAGTTTGGTGGGTGGTGAAGTAAGCTGACACATCTTGTTGTAATTGCAAAAAAGCACTCAAATGACGTTATAAGAGAACTTATCAGCTGCGTCATCTTTTAGAGGATTAATAATGAAGACAGATTTACAGCCGCACGTACGAAGGTCGTAGCTACCCTCCCGTTGCAAATGCTTTGCTCGCATAGAGAAACCATCGATCCGCGCCGCCGTTCACAGGCGCTGCAATGCGGCCCGCTAACTCAAGCGTTTGATCTGCGCGTGACGAGGCATTTCAGAGAGCAACAGAAGGGGAAGTTGGGCGAGTTGTAGGTTGTTAATGGTGGTTTCGTGGGCGCTCTTTAACACATAGACAAAGAAAAGAAAAGAAATAAAGGCACCAGTCCCGTGTTCTCTTCTCTTTGTCTCTGTGTTAAACAGCGCCCACCAAACCATCATGAATTTCAGAGAGCACCGCGATGCTTTCTAATTATCTGTCTGATCGGTTCGTGAGTACAACCTGAGGGGTCATATAATTCGATGGTAGTGCAGGAACTTCGCGCGACAGACAGGGAGGGATCGCCAAAGACTTTCTTAAATGTCGGCCCTCAACACTGCCTTTTTGCCTTGCACTATTCACTCACTGCAATGTTAATGAATTGAGCAGCCTTTCCACGGCGAAAAAATAAAAAAAAAAGTACTCGCAGCTTCTATTTTAATGAGGGAATGTATGCTTCATGTATATGGCACATGTTTGCTTGCCACACGTGATGTGTTTCATATATAAAGTTTCTTTTAATATGCATGCGGGCTCACTAAAAAATAAGCACTCCGGATCACGTTATGACGGTACGATCTAATCATATGATGTAGTTGAGTGCCATTTTGTGTTGATTCCTTTTTTTAATACAGCCTGAAAATAATCTCATTTTATTGATTTGCATTTTACCGTTTCGACGGTATAAGGAATGCGCGCGCACGGCGTCGCCCTAGCTTCTTACCATCATTTCCTCAGTCATCTTTCTCTTTCTTTCCTTATTGTCCGTTTATCCCCCTCTGAACGTGTACGGTAAGCTGAGAATCGCCTAATTAACCTTCCTGCCATTTTTCTCTTTCGTTCTCTTTCTCGGACATCTTTTGCGTTTCGCAAGAGCTTATCGCACGCCAGCGCATGAAAATTTAACCGGCTGGGTGTAAGGCCGTATGCCTTCCACTTCGTGTGTGTGTGGAACACTCTCTTTCTCTCTCTCTCTCTGCACTGCTTTCAGGGCTCTAAACAACTCAAGACAACACAATATGTTAGAACCTTGAGCAGACATGGTGACCTGACAGTAGCTGGTCATAACACGGCTTTTCGAAAAAGGTGGGTAGCACAGCCAGTATCTAACAGTAGTAATTGATACTTTGAGACTGCAAGCGTTGTCCTCAGAGATGGACATAACCGGCTGCGCCGGGGCCTTTTCATGAGTGCTGGAGCTACTTTGGAAATCTGTCGATTCTTTCTGTTTACGACCAAGTCCTTTAACGTTTTAGTTCCTGCCTTTAAAAGCCGCTGATAAGTGAACGTGAGAGGTCATCGGCGCTTATGAACAGCAATGCTACTTTCCGCTCCCATTTTGCACCACTGCGAATATTCCATTGCTGAAACTTGTGCAGCCTTTCCGTGCATAGCTGATGCCGAATGTTTGACCGCAAATATGTCATGACGCACTAATACCGCAACGCCACAACATACTTGTCACGGCTCCGGAAGGGGTGCGAGACTTCTTCTCGAACCGAGGCAAAGGGGTTGGAACTTTGACGCCCAGCGTTAGCCGCTTATGTTCAGCGTTGCGAATGAGAACAGAGCCACGAAGTCAGTGATGGAAAAACAACAAATATATTCTCAGTATTATGGGCCTAGTGCGCTGGTATGGAGGCGCCACTGCTCCGAAACAAGTGGCGCCACCTCCCGCCGGCGCACCCGTATGTGGTACGTCTGCTCGTCGGAGTGAGGTGGCGGAGTGAACGCGAAGTCTACGCTTCTCGACAGCAAACTTGTTAGAACGAAACTTTCTTCGGCCATTTCCTGCCTCGTACCACATGCGCACGTAAGAGACATGTGTACCATGTGTTCGTGTTGAAAAATAAATCAAAAGCAAAGCAAAGAAAGCCGCTACTTGTTCATGTCGTCTGGTAGAAGGCCGCCGGCGCTTGGGGCGCAGCGTATCGTCGGCGCGCGAGCGCTTCTGCCGGTGGCTCTTCGTTTTTTTTTTTTCTTTTCTTTTTCTTTTTTTTTCTTTTTGAAGTAGGAATCTGGAATCCGCGCAATTTGGCAGTTTGAAAGTAAGTAGATAAATAAAACAAAAACTAAGCCAGTGTGCAATGCGCACCACTGGCTTCTCCCCTCGATCGGTGGCAGTGCATGTGTAGACGGCATACGTTCGACCCCCCAGAACCGAGAGCCGAGTACAGCTGGGCACCGTCAGTCAATGGAATCGCTCTTCAGAAAAAAAAAAAAAAAAAAGCAAGCTCTTTCGCAGGACAGGACGAACCCAGGTTGTATCTGGAGATATGCCCTAAGCCGCCGGGCCATGTGTGCACGTGCTTTATCGCCACTTGACAGTTCTGCGGTAGTTTTTATTTTCTACTCGGTGCGTCGAAACGAGAGGTGACTTGTGACAGTGCAGTGTGCAGAAAAACAGGCATAGCTGAGCAAGCTCCGCAGCGCGTACTGTTCTGAGGTGACGATTCTAGAATGTTGAGACTTATTTTAAGAATAACTGCTTGGCGCGGTCAGAAACTGTACGAAGCCAGCACGTGTATGGAGTGCGCGAGGAACTTCACATTGCAGAGGGTCCTCGGATATCTTCAGAAAATGCGCGCCTTTTAGGACGTCAGCTTGGAGGTTAGGTTAGTTTTATTCGGCCCTTTCGGCGTCTCTTCACCACATGTGTAATTCGTTTTTTTTTTTCTAATGTAGTTTTTGGCAAATTAACCCACGCAATATCACCGAGGCCAGTTGCATCTGCAAGGTAGGGGGCCACTGTTAACGATGAGTCGGATCACTCTCGTATGCATGATTTCCAAGGAAACCGAAAAAAACTTTGATTTTCGTTTGCTTCCCGGGCGGTTTTTTTGTGATAACTATTAAGGCACACATAAGCACAGCAGTAAATCGAGCTGTAAGTCTTAAAGGAGGTTTTCTCTTTGCGGAGAGCCATGAACGCGTGGCAAGAGCGCGCACTCCTGCAATGTGCTTCGTTCTCGATGTCGTAATTCTTGAGGCTAGTCTTCCCAAAAACGAGCGCCGAGAACAGCTGGAAACTATCCATTACGAAGTCATTAAAAAAAAAAAAAAAACATCCCGCTGGGCAGGAAGACTGCGCACTCTCTATAACACACAGGCCGTGTCCGAAGACGTGCCGAGCACTGGTTCCAAGCATGCACGCATCGTACAACTCTTTACGGCTTCAGCTGAGTCCAGAAGAAAAAAAAAAAAACACTACCCCGTTTTTTTTTTTGTTTTTCGCATGCCGCGCGCTCGATACAACCAAGCGATCGGTCGTGCGCATGCTTGAAAGAAACCTAGCGTGCAGTCCTGGAAAAAAAAAAAAAAAAAAAAAAAACATGGCATGGGAAATGCGCGGCCGAAACGAAAAGCAATGGGTACGATATCAGGTTGAAAATGCCCATAAAGACAACAGTAAGTAGAGGCTCTTGTTTCAGTCGGCGTTTATTTTTTTATTCTAACGGGGAATCAGGAACAAATCGGAACACTGCGTAAGCGCTACCCACGGCTGCGGATCCAGACAGCCGCCTTTCTCGACGGCGCCTCCCAGATGGCGCCACATGTACGGCGCCGCAAGCATTTACATGCATTTAGACAAAACAGTAAATATAGCGTACATGGAAAACTAACCATTACAAATACATCAGTCAAATTCTCACTATCGAGCTACATGAAAATTGAACACAGACATTTAAAATGGGATAAGACGAGTGTAGAAAAAGTTCAGAGCAGCTTAGGAAACGGGCATATTGTCCGACCAGCGCGGCGGCACTCCACTCACAAAGACGGCGCAGATGGGGAGCTCTCGAAGGCGATGGTCCTTCCGGAGCCCTGGGGCGCTGTCTTCGTGGTGCGATGCGGCGGCGGTTCGGGGAGCCCGGAGTGCTGGGAGGCGAGAGGCGCACTGCCGTTGGGTCCGAGTCGGCTTCTTTTCTAGCCGTCGGTTGACAATGCACAAGACACGCCCCCGCAATAGTTCCCTCCCCAAGTCAGGGTCCGTAAAAACAAACACGCACAAGTGCACACACGGGGAGGGGCACGAAGGCCCCGCAACTTCCACACTGCATAGCCGCCTTGTTGCGGATGAAAAAAAAGTGAGTCACAACCAAAACAACCAAAAGAGGATGCACGTACTCCAACAACTTCGGTCCTGCTGGGGGCCACTTTGCAAAACAAGCAGGAAAGACACCACCGCTCGCGCACTGCGAGGGGGTTTGTCTAACTGCACGGGAACTACCCCGCGACGAGAACGCGCACGTACGCCTGCTCTTGACATGACCGACAAGGCAGAGGCACACAGAATACATATCTCAATTAAATCTTCTAGAATACTACATATGGTCATTTGCCATATTATGAAATACAACTGCGGCCACTTTTGTGACAATACTTCACTCGCCTCACTGCAACCCGAGGCTTCCGAATCACGGAATGCACCGCAGAGTAACGGTTTCTGCAGGAGCAACCATGATTTTTCATACTTGGCGCTAATATATAGTAGCAGACGACAGCGCGCTTTTTTCTGTCACTTTATTTCTCTTTTTCTTCAGAATGCAACCCGATTGTATGCTTACGTAACCTGGCACCGTCCCGATGCACACGCCACGCGTACGTCACAATTTGAACAAAATGCCGAATTGTCGAGAATAGGGCCCCGGGAAGCCAAACAGGTTGCTGCGGTGCCGCCTCGATGTGACAGTGTTGAACAACCAAAACAAGCAGGAAACAATGTCTGTCAAATCTGTACGGCTTGTTCGCCGGCCGGGCGAATTTCCGGGTGGCAACACACCAACCAAACTACTCAGTTTTGAGCTGATTGACTCTTTCCTACGCATTTCCTACTTGCAAATATGTTTTTGTTTTTGTTTTTTAGACCGTTTCCTTGCAAACCATTTTCCACGTTGTTGCGTCTTCCGAGCAGAGCATGCAGGCGAGCGCACGCAGCGACGGTCGCTCGTCCTGTTCGTTGCCGAGGGCATGAGCGGTCGAGCGACATTGCTCCGGCCGCACACCGGCGCTTCGTGGGGATTGTACGTCCATGCTGCGATGTAAAGAATCTTCGAATACACCTCACTATAGCTAAAACAATACTCGATTGCCCTTCTTATGCAGTAAGGCTTGTGAAGGCTACCGCAGGCGGCGCGCCGAAGGTCCTCGTTGTCGGTCGCCGCAGCCAAGACCGCGGAACGGCGCAGCATATGTATCGATGCTTGGTTCGATGCCCGTACACATTCGCATCGGAAAAAAATTTGCTATCAGAAGGACTGCCTGCTACACTTGTGCAATAAAAGCGTGCCTGCACAAAGCGCGGAGCTTTCGACAACGGCATATCCCGCGGGTGCACCAGGCGACGATATATAGGCGTTGCTGCCTTCCTGCCTTCCTGCCGTACTCGTCCCAGTTCCGATTCCTGAACAGGTCAAAGGTCTCAACGTTGTAATAAAGATTTGTTTTTCGTCACCGCTTTACATGGAAGCCCACCTCAGTAAAATGCATAGGATAAGGCGTGCTTTAGGCGCCCGTACTCAATCTGTTCCCCACAAGCAGCGCTGACAACTGCTGCCGGCCGCTTGTAGCATGCCTGCTCGACGGACGGGGTCGCACCGGCGCTTCGTGGTGATTGTACGCGCGTCCTGCGATGTAAGCAATCGTCGATTTAAGTTCACTGTAGCTAAATAAATACTCGATGGCTATTTTCATTCGCTGAAATTCATGAAATTGGTCCAAATTATCTGATTTGTACGGAGAAACCAACGCCGAAGGCAGTGCAAGAAAGTGGTGCCTCAGTGCGATGCAAACTAAAACTCGAAGACATTTGCGTGCCCTCCTTCATCGTTAAATCAAGTTAGACTAAAAGAACAGCCTCTTTCGCTATTTAAATTTTTTACAGCCCCGCGTACAGCCCATGACTTTGGGCGAAATTGTACCAAAGCGGACGGCTCCTGACATCGACACCGCAACGAGCAGCAAGTTTCTGTGGTATATGACACGGTGTTGCCCAACTGTCCAAGAACAGTGTCCACGGCAGCTGTTGGCGAGAGACGACGACATGTTTCCGAATAGTTCGTGCTGGGGCGATGTGACAAGAGTCGCCAACACTACGCGAATACGCTGGTGACGAACTGAGTTGACCAACTGTTTCCGCAGTGTGACTCCGCCTTTAGGAATGGACAGGTACAAATGTATGACTGTATCCAACTGTCTGACTGTCATAGTTAGACGTGAATTGTAGGAGACCACCTAAGCGGCTTACAAGTTAACATTTCGCACCTCTTTTCCGATTTCCGCCAAACTCAAGCATTGCGTACGCCTATAGGGAGCTTGCATGAAGCGATGCATGCTGGGTGATCCGCCATGATGATGTTGTTGACCGCAGACGACGCAGCAGCACGGCACTGCCACACAGACTAGTCTGCATGATCGCGTAGTGCGGGCAGACGATGCTGGCGCGATCGAACAGGCCGACTGCGGGTTCTTCACGATTCCAAAAAATACGTCTGCATGAAGGCGAGAAGAGCAAATGATTCCTCTAGAGACGCCGACGCGAATGGTTCGCACGGGCCAACGCACACGAGATCGATGCCAATCCGGGCAAGTATCCAACTACTCGGCAGAACTGAAATGAATGTCTGCGATGTCGACGGGCGGCCAGGTCCAGACGCATAGTTACAGTTATTCTTTCGCGCTTGAAGAGGCGTAGCTTGAACAGGTCCGCGACTTACTGCTTTGCATTTCTCCACAGCGCGCCCGAGTTTTCGGGCACAGAGTCGACGCGTATACGTTCCTCGGGAGTCTGCCGACAATTTCACGCACGTAAGGGCAGCGCACGAAAAGCCGCGTGTTTGCTCGGTGGATCGTCGAAAACGACAATAAGGCACTTTCAATTCAGCCTGGCTTCGCTGCCTGCCGTTGCTGCCAGTGACGACATCATGGCGGATAACCCAGCTTGCTTCGCTTCATGCAAGCTCCCTATATATATCGCCGCCATTTGATCCCAGCACTTCCACAACCCTTCTGCTCTATCCTGCCGTGCCTGGCTGGAGCATATGCATTTTGCATGCTGTCGGCCCCGCGGACTAACATAGCATACCAAGCTATAGAAGTAGCGGGAGCTTGATATATTGCAAAATTAGTGCTTCATCCTTGCCTCAATCTTTAGCGCTGCATCATGTCTATCCTAATTCCCTAGGTTGCGCTATCGTCGAGGTGGGCGAAAGCGAAAAAAAAAAAAAAAGTAAGCGAGGTAATGTCGAGTTCACTATTTCCGCGCCTGGCCGTCTGCATTCAGAAAGCTTCAATCTTTGGCAGTAAAAGATCCCGCGAGAGCTAGAGGCACAACAAAGGGGAGAGAGCTGCGAAGAATAAGCAAAGCAAGAGACTCGACCCGCTTCCAGAGGACGCTGCGGCAGTCCACCCTCGCGTGGCGCGCGAGGCCTAAATTAATCGCGTCAATCCCCGAGCTCTCCCGTTGCTCGCGATAATAGAACTGCGAGGAGCTGACCCTCTTGGTTCCTGTCGCGCAACTGGCAATTTTGTTCAACCTTTCTCTGGAGGCAGGAACAAAAATAAAGGCAAGAAAGCTGCTTCCTCTTGGCGCCGTCGCCTGTGGCCACTGGCCGTCCGCCCGCCGCCCTGGTAGCGCTGGTGCAACGCGTGCGTCCGCGCCGCAAAGGATGCAGTGCTCCTTCAATCTCCCGAGGCGATGTGGTAAACTGGTTGCTCGCCGCTTTGTCGTTGAGCGACTAATTGACCGAGCGAAAGAGTGTTTATACATCAGCCTTAACGAGTCCTGTCAGCGTCGTTGGGACATGTCGCACACCACCCTCCTGCTGTCCCGGATCACCCTCCTCTCTCCCACTTCCTTTGTCTTTTAGTTGCACTTTTCTTCTTCCCAGTTCCGCTGCGCCCGTATACAAGCCGTTTGCTGTCACCACGCAAAAAACCCAAGGACGCCGTATAGGGCGACGGCCAATCTCTGCATCCGGTGTGCTGCAGCAACCGCTGGCCAAATAATGCACCGCGTCATCGCGGCTGTCTATAGCGTTGCTCTACGCTGTGTCAGGGTATCGGCTGTGTCGCTGTGCTGCTGAGCCTGAACGCCGCAGGGTGCGACTATCAAGCGCAAGCGCTTTCCGCGGGAGGGTCCCTCCGCAACTTTACCCATGCAATCTTCACGATCGCATGCACTGGTGGCTAAAGTGGTATTGGGGCCGTGACCGAGAGAATGCTACAAGGGTAAAAGTAACTGAGCTCCGTTCTCAAGCAAAGAAGGTGACGTTCCCGCTAGCATTGGGAAGTTCTCCTTTTTGAGTCACTGTATAGCTCAGCACGGTATCGAACGCAACAACGATGTTGCGGTGAGAGTCGCTCGCAGCTGACAAAAAGGCGGACTTTCTTCAGAATTGATAAATATCTGCCAGTCGCCAAACCACACTGCTGCACCCCTTCTTTTCCATCTCAAAACTCGCTCTTTATAAAATGCACCCAGGCGGCCACGAAACGCTCATAAAACTAACGAATTTTCTTGCCCTTGCTTTCCGTTGTACAGTGGCCAATGAGAATTTTGATGCCCTCTGACACAAATATGTAAACTCTTTGTAAAGAGTTTAAAGCCCAAGGGAGTCTTCTTCTGAGCCCCTCCGTGCGCCTTGTAATGCATTTCCAGAGTTCCGAATCTCCCGATGGTAAGAAGCGTTTTTGTCCTACCACCTCCAATGTGAAGGACCTCGCTAATGCTAAATCAGCGCCCCTACACGGCTCAGAAACAGACACCCAGGGCTCTACTTTTGGCAAAGGCTGTACCATCCGCCAGTTAGCAGCCTTAAATTTAAGAGCGAAGGGCGTTGCGACGCGGACGATGCTCCAGGGGTGAACGCGATTCGTACTTGTTCACACCACCTCGAAGGATAAACCCGCTCGACTCGATCCCTTCAAATACAGTCAGATTCTAGCAGCGCGTCTCGTGTCGCTGCCAAGCAACAAATACTGGTAATGCAACTTTTCTAAGATTGTCCTTGCTTTACTGCTTACTTCCTCTTCTACACTTGTCTTTATTGCTTTCGAAGATAATCCATCCCAGTCCTGTTTAGTTTTGTTTATGTGTGCCAAGAGATTTACACGCCGCCCTTGTAAGCCGACGGATGAACAAAGGCAAGCAAAGCCACCCTGCCCACAAAGCTTGTAGAGATCTATGGCCGGGGCGCAGCCCTTATATCCGTCCTGCCCGACAATGTGGCCTTTTTCTCTCTTCAATATTTCGCGTCTCGCCTACAACCCGTAGGGGCTCGGGTCAAGCATTCATGCACCGACACCGGAAACCACTCATGCGGAAGCTCCCCCACAGGCGTCAGATCGAACCTGACTGTGTGTGACGGAAGAAATTCGATTTGCTGACCTCTCCGTCGTGATAGAAGGCTAGCGCCAGCACCCTCTTGACCGACGAGAGAGGGCGATGCCGCGCGTGCCCCGCCCTATACAGACCGCACACCTAGCAGCACGCTGTAGCGTTCCTACGGTCAAATCCCAGTCATAAACTGGGCGATCGAGGGCGGAATCCCCGCCGGAGACACGACTTCGCCCTATGAATGTGCAACGCCTTCGCCCGCTGAATACAAGCTTAAAGGGCGCCAGCAGTGCAGAACTTTTCTCATGCACGGTTGCTGCATTCTTGCTTGCGTCCCGGAAATCCCGCAATCAGCAAGGCATAGCTTTGTTCTCAGCATTTATTTTTTCTCTCTCCTTTCTGCGAGATACTGTCTGCGTCAGGCGGCGAACAACGAATTAAAGGACTGTAAACGGGTCGAGTCTCGACATTTAAGCCCGCTCTAGCTTTCCTCGTTTGAAAAATCGCTCGGCATGCGGCCCATTTATCTGTCTCGAAAAAAAAAAAAAAAAGAAAAAGAAAAAAAAAAAACGCTGTACGCGGCGAGACGTCGTCTAGTGGACACGCGGACGTGCTCATCGAGCACTGCAGCGCTGCAATCCTGGGACTCCATGCGCCCGCTCTCGTATATGCCCCCCCGTAATTGCTGCACAAGCCTCAGCTCAGCTCGCCTTCAGCTTTACGGCTTTCGAATAGTTCTACTTTCTGAATTTGGCGCACAGTTCGCAACTGGGCTTGCTGTACCACTTCACGCTGTTTTTTTTTTTTATTATTATTATTATTATTATCTTTTCTCTTTCATTTTTCCTATTGCGTCCCAAGGATTGCTGCTGCTTTCTTTTCTTGTCTTCACTTGTGCTCGTCTGTGGTTGTTCGCGGAATTAATTATCATCCGCTTTAAGTCGTCTCATCTTTCCGAGTTTGAAGCTGGGGCATTTCTTACGCATGCTACCCCTTTCTAGCTATTTTCTTCGGCGAACATTTTAGTTCGTGCACCATCTCCTCGTCAAGACGCAGACGACCGCTACGACCCAGGCAGCGGCGGTAGACGTCGCCGTCGCCCTAAAAAGAGAGCTAGCTACCTCTGTCGCCGATTAATTTTCGCTCCCAGAACGAATGGCGAAGACGAAAGAAGCCGGGAGGGAGAAACTCGCGCGCGGATGCTGCACGCGTTCCTTTCATGCCGACATTCGGTGGCGAGCAAGGTCCGGCGAAAAATAGGCAGCAGACTACCGCATAACGATTTCACTTTCCAAGGGAGCAGCAGCGATTCGGCCGCCAACTTAGCCCGAATCCCTACGTGAAAGGTGAAAGAAGGAAGGAGGGCAAGAATGGAAGAGGGGAGACACAGGCGCAGTCCAGCTGGAAAGGAGCCGACGGGGTGGTGGTGCTACGATGCATTCCCGCTCGGACACGTGCTCGCACCATCGTTGCTGCTGCTGCTGTGGCCGCAGACGCTGCCCTGGCACGCCTTCCTGCGGCAGCGGGAGAGAGCGCACGCGCCCGTTTGATCGACTGCATCCGATAGGTTTCCTTCTTCTTCTTGATCACTTCGTTGTCGGTTGCCAGCGCGGCGGGCGTCTTGAAATCGAGGTGACTTCCGCATGCGAGGCACACATTCCAGCGGCGCCGATTGAGCCTCACCGCAGCCGGCCAACTTCCGATGGGGCGCCTCCTCGCGGCCCGCGTTCACGACGTTGCCAGGTCGGCCGCTGCGCGACGACGACCGCCTGGTAAATGAAAATGCATAAAAGGCCCCTTCAAACGCCACCGCGGACGGACGGACACTCTCTGCATCGAACGCGGCGTGAGCGCTTCTCTGTGACCGGAAGACGCCGACAAGCGTGTCCCACGTGGATTTGTTATAAGGCGTGCCACCTCAGCGCTTTTCTCCCCAGCGTTCCTGCGTTGTTGTTTTATTTTTTGCTATCTTTTAGACTATTATGTTCCTCTAGCATTCCTCTCCCGATTCTGCTGTTTCGTTTGTTGCACCACACTTTCCTCCTGTGAAATGCGTGTTTTAGTTACGCACGCGAGGCCGCACCAAAATGTCTTGCCCCCTCTCCGGCTTTCCGGTAGTGTGAGTCGCAGAATGTTTACGGCCGGACCTGTCGTGATCGCGCACTCATCCTTCAGCTACCGCGCGCGCCACGCCTGTCGCGTCATTTCGCTCCCAACTTCGAGTACGTGCCCACATAACCGATACTTACGAATCCATTCTTTATGCACTGCAGAGGTTTACGCTTCTGACGGCATCGCAAGGCATTTTCGATGGTCCGTGAACACGACCGTATACTTGTGTCGAGATGCGGTGGAGGACGTGTAGGGCGTATATTTAAGTTATGTATGAACGCAGACTGCCAGATGCAGGAATCTGGCTTTCTGTGACGACACGTTGGTCAAAAGTTTGGACTGAAATGATTGGACCTGCTGATTTTTTTTTCTTGCTCTCGGCCCCGTTGCAATGGACAGAACACTGGTGAGCAGTAGGACTCATAATGTGCTGCTCTGTCCTTTTCGCAAGCTCATTCGTCCTGCACGCAGTTCTTGCTTAAATATAATATCCTTCCAACGTTGGTTTACAGCAAACTGTTTAGACTTCAAGCCCTCGTACGCACGGTACAAAATTAAGCACAACCCACATTACCCAAACGTATACGCCTCAGAGAATTCAATTCAATTCAATTTATTTTCAACTCGAGGTTGAAGGCCCTCAGGAGAAAAAGCTGTTCTAGAACAGCTTGAAGAGGGCCTGAGGGCCCATATATGGCAGCAGTTGTCCCACAGTAAATTCTAACAAAAATTCTAAAATCTAACAAAAATTCAGAACTACAGTAATTAACAAAACAGTAGTTATGCACCGAAATTATGAGAAATTTGTGCGTTATGCCTCAATTCACAATGGAACTTATAAAGCACTACAGAATTCTAACATGCCAGTACAACTCTAATCACAAAGTGAGCATGGTTATTGAAACATAAGTAGTTCATTTGTTTACAAAATAATGTCTCAATATTTTTTTATTGAAAGTCTCGAAATATATTGCCCTTTTTTCATAGTCATTGAGAAGAAGTGGAAGTTGGTATTGTAAGGATTGGCAGAGATGTTCGGTACGCCGATGCGGTACAAACCACCTGTCACAGCTGCGGGTGCGGTCGTCGCTTTTTTGTTTGCTTAAACTTGCGGAGCTCTTTAAAAACGTTTAAAGATCATTGTTTGCAAAAAAGAAAGTTTATATTAAGCGATATTGTAGGTAATATTGTGCATTTTTTATAGGATATTTGAGAATCAGTGCTTCTGTCGGATGGTAATACGATACATTAGCAATATTACGAAGAGCTTTTTTCTGTAAAAGTAAAATTGCGTTAATGTTGCCGATCGTTGTTGTTCCCCAAACAAGCGAACAATAGTTTAAATGTGATGTGAATAATGCATGGTGAATGTGAACTTTTATTTTTTCAGGCAGATAATAACGACATCTGGCAAGTGCTCCCACAGCTGATGACAGTGATTTGCTCAAACAAGCAATGTGGTGCGACAATGTCAGGTCAGCCGAAAATGTCACTCCTAAAATCCTATCTTGGTTAACAACTTCAATAGTAGCTGTACCGTGCGTTAAAGAACGATCTATTGCAGCCTGTTTGTTTCTTGGTTTAAAAATTATGGCTTTAGATTTATTTGCGTTGATCTTAAGACCATTGGCGTTGGACCAATTGATTATCTTTGACATCTCAGTTTCCGCTTTTGCAACTACTTCCTGTATATCATGACGAGAAACAAACATGCTGGTATCATCGGCATAAAGAACATAACATGCATCAGAATTCGGTTGAACGATATCGTTTACATACACATTGAAAAGCACTGGCCCCAGTAGACTGCCTTGTGGCACACCAGAAGAAATACTCTCAAAAGATGAGGAGTGGTCCCCAATACTGACACACTGCTTCCGATCACTCAAGTACGATTCAAACAACACATACGATACACCGCGGATACCGTAAGCACTCAGCTTTTTCAACAGAAGCTTGTGGTTCAGGAAATCAAAGGCCTTGCTAAAATCCACAAAAATACCGAAAGTAAGCATTTTGCACTCAATGTTTTTGATGATAAGTTCTTTCATCGTTAACAGTGCTGTTTCAGTCGATTTTCCTCGACGGAAACCATGCTGATGCTCTCGTAGTATATTATGTTTAGTGAAGAATTTTTCTATGCGTACCAACAAGATTTTTTCTAAGCCCTTTGAAAATACTGGCAGTATAGACACCGGCCTATAGTTCGCAACGTCATCTTCTTTGCCGCCTTTAAAGATGACCGATACTTTAGCTTCTTTCATGCGACTTGGGAAGCAGCCAGTTGTGAGGACCAGGTTGAAAATATATACTAGGTGAGGCGAGATAACGTCAATTACGAACTTGACAGGCTTGATCTGAATATCGTCGACATCAGTTGAGCTGATATTTTTCAGGTTAAGGAACGTGCTACAAATTTCCGTTTCGTCCGTTGGCTCGAGGAATACGGTTGGATTTTGTTTGTACCTAGTCGTTGACCCTGTTTCGTCGCAGGTTGGTCTTATCATGTTTACAAAATGGGCATTTAAATGTTCGGCTAAATCGACACCCGAAATACATGTGCCATCTTTTGACATTTCAAGAGGGCTGCACTTGCGATGTTGTCTTTGAAAAATTTCGTTAATGAGCTTCCACACTTTCTGAGGACCATTTCTTGACGCATCAGATAGGATGTTATTATAGTAAGCAAACTTTGCTTTTCTTAACTCTGCAGTCAATTTATTTCGATACTTCTTGAAGTTTGTTAGTGCTGTCGTTTCTCTGGTACGCAAGAAGTCTTGGAACAGATTTTGTTTCTCCTTAATCATCTTCAAATGATCGGGTGTTATCCACGGATTTCTTATTTTATTCTTTAGTTTTACTTTCCTATATGGAAAACATTTATTATAATGGTCACAGAACAAGACTAGGAACTTGTTGTAAGCTTCAGAGGCATTATTCTCATTGTAAATAGGAGACCAGTCGTTGTGTAGTAGGCGTGCCCGGAAATATTCGATTACTTTTCGATATGCTCCTATACATGGGTTCGTCCTTTCCCCCTTTTTTTTTTTGTTGTGACCTAAAGAAGTGTACTTTAAACCGGTTTTAGCCCTTTTCCTCTTTTGTATTTTATTTTCCTTACAGCCACTTTGCCAATTTCTCTTCTTTTTTTCATAATTTGGTGAGCATTGCAAAGTTTTTCCCTCTTCCGCCCAGTCGGTGAGAGCCTTTAGAGATGCCTTAAATGAATATTACGCCGTACGCTACCCTAACGGTGAAGATCGTGAGTATCAACTGTAATTTTTGGGATGCAAGATTTGCACTGTATTTGTGGTTTCGTAGCAATATAATACTGCGCCAAGGCTAGTGCAAAGCATTTGTTTCATCCCAACAAACACTGCAGTTCCTGCGGCATATTCTCTCCAGTAGCCTCACAACGAACTCGCAGAGAACAACAGGAAAGGGTGAGAATTTATTGCAACAGAAGTACGCACTATCACTAAAGTGTGGAGCTGAAAGTTATGAAGCGATCGCCTGGATTCTGAGGGGTGCTGCAGTGGAGGACTCCGGATCAACTGAGACCACCTGGGTTTCTTTATCGTACACTGACATTTTTACATTTATACTGCATCTAAGTACGGCCGCCATGGCCACCCGCGACCTTATGATCAGCAGCCCAACTCTATCCCATCGAGCCACACACAATACGGCACGTATAAATGAGTGCGCACAAAACAGTCGCAACTCTAATTAAAGAACGAACACGGAACTATGGAAACGAAATGGCCAGTGATAATGCAACAGTACCAGTGCATCCTGAAGTAGCGCGGCCAAACTATGGGACTATTAACTAATTAAACGCTGTGTCGTTTTCGTTTTTATTAAGCGGCCAGTCTCTTGCAGCGTCCACTTGACGTCCGAAGTGTTCGTCAGATTACTGCCGCCACCGCTGTTTAGCGCCGCATCAACGCCCTTATACGCTCTGCAACTTAGTCGATGGTGTGTCCGTGCTTGTCCACGCAAGGCAACACACTAAGTTGCCTTTTTTTGGTGTGTGTGTGTGTGTGCGCGTGTGCGTGTGCGTGTGCGTGTGCGTGTGCGTGCGCGTGCGCGTGCGTGTGTGCGTGTGTGTGTGTGTGTGTGTGTGCGTGCGTGCGTGCGTGCGTGCGTGTGTGTGTGTGTGTGTGTGTGTGTGTGTGTGTGTGTGTGTGTGTGTGTGTGTGTGTGTGTGTGTGTGTGTGTGTGTGTGTGTGTGTGTGTGTGTGTGTGTGTGTGTGTGTGTGTGTGTGTGTGTGTGTGTGTGTGTGTGTGTGTGTGTGTGTGTGTGTGTGTGTGTGTGTGTGTGTGTGTGTGTGTGTGTGTGTGTGTGTGTGTGTGTGTGTGTGTGTGTGTGTGTGTGTGTGTGTGTGTGCGCGCGCGCGTGCGCGCGTCACTTATATTAGAAGCATTGACCAAGTATAGGCGGACTTCATCCGCCAACTTCTTTTCACGCACAGCCATTCGCCTTCGTGGTACCCGGAAGCTGTCATTCATGCCAGATCACAGATGAGTAGGCAGCTCTTCCGATACCACCTGTGGCGTGTCGTCCAACGTGCGTCGAAGCAAATGGATTCAGCGACGTCCCGATTGCCGTAGCGGTGGAACATCAGTCCGTATTGCCGCATAGTTATTCCATCCCGATGGAAGGCTACATCATGTATACTGCCTGCATAATAGCGATAGGCTTGATTTACAAGGGCTGTTTACACAGGACGTCATAGGAGAAGAACGACCGAGCACACAGTATTCGGATTTCGTCGAGCAAGGCCTGTAGGAATGCTTCCTTGTCGATCTTATCCTGCAGCTTGGGACGTCGAGTTGATTAAATCGACTCGAGCAGCTAGCCAGCGATAATAAAATAGGCTCATTAAGGATGACACAAGTGTAAATGGAGCCATTTTTATTCTAACATCTTTCCAAATGCTTTAACGCTCCAGGGGAACCGGCCTGACCAATGCAACGATAGATGGTGTTAACATTGGATCAAGCATATTTCATACCATTAAGTTTTGAACGTTTTCTGGGGAAGAATTCTCGAACGCAATTTCCTCACTTGTTTTTAACGTCACAAAAGCTATGAGTACCTACAAAAACGTGTCTCATTGATTTTTTGTGGAAGTTTGCGGGACAAACTTCAAAATGAGAATTTTGCAACGCATCGAAGCCTGGACAATTTCCATCGGTATGTTTAGAAAAGGTGTCTTATAATATTCGACAGTTGCCTGACAATCATTTTCAAAAACGAAGCCCATTGTTTTTCGGTTGCTGTTCTAGCTGCTCGCTAGGAGCGAAGAAAAAATCATTAAAATAAAATTTTGGTACGCATTGGACACTTAGAGCATTCCCATCAACGTTTGCACAGCAGCATCTTAAAATATCCCGCAGTACCCTCTCAATTGAAACATGAATCGGGGACCTGTGTAGGCATTTTATGCAATTTTATGCATATATATATATATATATATATATATATATATATATATATATATATATATATATATATATATATATATATATATATATATATATATGTATATATATTCACACTCGAAGAGATAATTGCGCAGAACACGGTACGAGTGCCTACATGAGCATGAGCTTGTACCTGTAAATCCTGGAATTGACCTCTATCCTCCACCTGCTTCCTCCACGTCAGCAACGCTCATTGGGCAGCGGCACCGGTGTGACCCAGGTCCCGACGGCATCGCCAACCAAATACCGCGGGACCTGCATCTGGTGCACAGAAAGGCGCTCCTGAACTAACTCAATCGAGTTTGGCTTGGTGCACGTGTTGTTCCAGTGCTGAAGCCTGGCAAAGATATGACGAACCTGGTTTCGTACCGTCCTGTGTCACTGACATCCTGTGTGCCTAGGCTGATCCAGAAGCTGGCAAGCGAACGCTTATCGTGGTGGTTGGAGGACAGCAAGACATTGCCGACACGTATAACATGAGCACAGCCCAGGTTGAAGTGCGTAACATAGCGTCTTAGACTCTGTAAGACACGGGAAACATAAGAAAACTTTCGGACTTACTAACCCTTTTACTTGACATCGTGAAGCTTATGATAACATCTTTCAGAACTCAATACTGAATTATTTTCAAAGCATAGGCGAACAGGGCTACCTGCTAAATATTCATTCGCTCGCTAGTAAGTGATTGTCCAATTCGGATGCGGTCACCATTAGCACCGAAAGGACTGTCGCGAGATGTGCCTCAGGGAAGTGTTCTTTTCTCCTCGCTCTTTAACGCCATACTGGCTGCCCTTCCCGGTTCACTGCAGAGAAATTTCCGGCATGTCCATATGTCCACAATAGAGACGACATTCTTTCTGGTTTACCGGCTACTAATGGAGGCGACTTGCCTTGATGGCTCGACGGGCCCTGCTTTCGGTAAAATATTACCTTCAGTGCGTGGGATTCTCTCTATCAGTTGGAAAATGCGGATCCTTCCTGTTTACGGATGTAGGAACACTTCCTGGGCGCTTGAAGATATACCTTGGCCACCATTGCATTCGCCAATTGAGTCACGTACGTGCGCTTTTTTTTTTGTTTGTTTGCGTCATTATTGGCATTCGTCTGCAGTGGCGGCGATACGTGGACTCGACTGTCTCACCTCTACCTTCGCGTTTCAATACGATCCGTAGGAGGAGGAAGATGGGAAGGAAAGGCAGGGAGGTTAACCAGTAAAAGCAACCGGTTTGCTACCCGGCACTGGGGGAAGGGGATGAGTGGATATAAAAGTTGTGAGAGAGGGATAGTTGAAGTTAGTACAGTCACATAGCAGACGCGCCACATCACATCACGTCACAGTCATGTCATAGCAAACTCATAGTCTTTCGATTAGCCCTGTGCTTCTCATAAAGCGGAGCAGTGCCTGGGAGGCCTTCACCGCAGACGATCGCCGTGGCCAGGGACCTAAAATCTTAATTTCACTCAATGGGCGTCCATCTAGATGCTCCAGCGTACGGCACAGACACTGCTTTTCCTCACTGTATATCGGGCACTCACAAAGAATGTGGCCTATAGACTCGTTGCATCCACAGAATCGAAAGTGAGCAATGGGGTACCACACTTCTTCAATTGGTGCACCTCCAAAAGCATAAAGAACTGCAACTTTTTCATGGGGCGTCTGTTTGGTCACCTCTTGAGTACAGTGTGCACTAATAAGCGGATAAAATTTCCCTCGCCTATGGTGTCATCATTGGAAGAGTTCTTTTTTGTAGTGAGCCAAACGTACATTTGGAAAAACTCGAAAGTTTGCTATCCGCACAAGCCGTAGCGATATCCGAGTCATTAATATTGTTCGCATATAGTTACATTCTTTAATATAAGTTTTTATGATATATGGATATGGAGCGATTGAATACCATGATTAAAATTATGCCAAGAGTTTAGGCAATATCATGAGATAAACTACGTGTCTGACATATCTAGGTGTGAAACTCTAAATTTGAGCTTTTTTTTTTTTTCGGAGAGAGTAGTTTGCAAGCGACTTCTTTTTTTTTTTTTTTTTTTTTTTACGAAAATATACCTAAAATGAACATGGTGTGCATGCAGCAGAAAAAGCATTCGAGAATTCGTTCTGTGAAATCGGAGATACTGCTGTGCCTCAACGCAAGCGAGTAAAGGCGAATAACGTATAGCTGATGTCGCAAATGCTGACGCCTCTTTTTCTATCGTTCCCACTGCGGTAACGCAAAAGTAAACTAGCTAAAATGCACGGTCTGTAGAATTATTTTACTTCATTCTCCCAGTCTAAATCCATGGGTAGTAACGAGGTAGACGCCTGCACGACGCAAAGCAGCAACAGCTAGTTTTGTCGTTTCCATCTCCCGCGTCTATTTCGCCTACAGCGAATTGAGAAAGCCACTGCCGGCTTGCACAACTAACCGCTTTAACGCTCACTGTAGCAAAGGAGCATCATTGCTTCATCCACGTCGGGGCTAATGATCCCCTCATTAGTGTCGTCTTTTGGGTTAAGATTTTCCGCCGATTTTCCAGGCAATCGATGAGAAAGTAGCGCTGCTGAAGGAATAAATGTTGGCTGTTGGTTAAGAGGGTCTAACGTCCCAAAGCGGCTGTGGCTATGAGGCACGCAATGGCGGGGAGCTCCGGAAATTTCGACTACCTGGGGTTATTTGACATGCACTGACATCGCGCACTACATAGGCGCTTTTTTTGCTTTTCGCCTCCATCGAAAAGCGGCCGCCGCTGGCGGGATTTGACCCCCTTGGGCCTAGCAGTCGGTCGAGCGCCCTAACCACTGAGCTAAGGCGGCGGGGGGAATAAATGTAACAAAGCGCGACATAATCCGATCTATGAATCTCAAGCTAACAAGGAAGGCTCTCACGAATAGATTTGGCTCTTTTTTATCCGTGCGTCAGGAGGGTCTGGCTCATTTCCTGTTTTATTTATGATCTGCGTGAATGACTTTTAGGCTTTCCTGTTATTTCTCTGCATAATAAATGAAATCTAAATTGTAGCTTATCTGCCTACATCGTCGTTTAAATAATATCGAGCTATTATACATGGAGAAGTGTGATATGCACAAGCTTCTCGACCTGCATACAGATGACAGGAGTGTTGGGGGTATCTGCTGCTGCAACAGTTTTGCTGTTGCAGAGGGGGTTGCTGTGACGCGCCATGTTTACCCCCACTTCTTTCAACTACCTTCTCAGTGATAGTGGACTAGAGCTGAGATGGTCATTTTCTCCTAGTTTAAACGGATAAACGCACGGACAAAGATAGATGAAAATGTAGCCGTGTGATGCATTCCTGCATTTATATCTTGGTCGATGTAGGTTACGCAATGACATTGCAAGCGCCTTTTTATGGAAGGAAATAATGCATATAGTGGAGAAAATCAACTGCACAAAAAGGTATATCAACACTTCGAGCTCTTATTTTCGTGGTGTCATTTAAAATAATAGGGTTCATTTTTGTGTGGGCGAGATAACGCATGCCTGTACAAGTGTGCGCTAGGAAATGTGCATTTGTAAACCCAGTTAGTTATTTCTCTTTCCCCTCATTGCATATGTTCACGTGCTGCACATATGTAGGCTGCATGGCTTGTTTCTCTTCCTTCCTTTTTTTTTTTTTTTTTTTTTTCACTCCCCTCTTAAAAGGAATAACCGGCGTCCAAATGCGACTGTGTGTTTTATTAACATTGCTGGACACGACAGAAAAATGGAACTCTTGAACACCAAGCAATGTGAGCAAAGGTCGTGGGAAGCCTCAGTCCGATAGAAAACGTTCAGACAAGGGCAGGCGAAGACAAAGCCGGAATGTTGGCTAGCGGACTAAGGTTTTCCCTCAAGCTTCGCTCTTTATGCATGAATCTGCACGGTAAGCGTGCCCGGTTGCACTAACTTTTAAAGCGTCGTTATTTCTCTCCTCGCAAACCACGTCACGCAAGTTGCACGCTCTTCTACACCAGTCGGTTCTAACCTAATACGCATAGTCGCAGGGAACAGTTTCTCTCGTTCCCTCTTATTTTTACTGACGTGGTACAGGCCTGACGCCGCCATTTTAACGCGGTTAATTTATTTATTTTGCTTCAGTTTCCCGACTCGCGTTTTATGAGTCTGTGTGGAATTTATTGCGAGGTAAACTAATGACGACGTCCGCCCATACGTTAGCGCTTAGCAGAAGCAAGCCAGCAGTTCCGTCAGCTCAAAAAGTTCGGGGCCGAAACAAAGCGTACAGACTTCCAGCCCGGGCATGAATCATCAGTGCCTGAGAGATTCTGGTGTGGCGGCCCTTTTTTGTAGGGCGTGATCAAAGGAAACCAGCGAGCTGCCGAAAACATATACTGAACTTGCGCCCTTGACTCCTTGCGCAAAATGGGGATAGGAGGGACGAGAAGGAATGTAAGAAGCAGGAAAACATCGGCTTTCCCTCCTTTACCGGCGGCGGGGGCACAGCCGCCGCGTCTCGGTTTTTTTCATGAGTGATAGCGCAGATCGGAAATTTACGAGCGAGAGCCGCGCCAAACCGGTGACTGCCGGCGTTTCCACCTGCCTCGAGCGGGAGAGCGGCACGGCACGCTTTCTCGCGTTCATTTTCGTAACAGCACGTGGCAACGTCACAGGGTACGCATCTTGACGGAGGAGACAGAGAAGCGGCTGTCGGCTTTGCGGCCGTCGTTCGAAAGGAGCACTGACGCTACAACTGTGCCTGGATGCTGTTTGTCGGGTTCAACGGTTTCGCCAAATGGAACGTTTGCTGTTTGGTCGAATGCGCTGATGGGGAACATTCCGAGCATCGGCTATGAAGTCCTGCTTAGCTCGGAGAAGTTCAGATGGCGTTCAATATGTGCTCCAAGAAAGAGTTAAGGGAAAGCCAGCCATCCTAGTCCTCGGTATTATTTATTCACTACGTAGAATTTTCCCATGCATTTCAGAGGTAGTGTTCGCGAAGTCACTCGCTTTAGTATAGCCTCTGCCCGCAACAAAAAGCGAAGATAGATGCAGTTAGTTGTCCGGCTATCGCATCCCCCAAGTCTCATACGCAACGACGTTACTTCAGCTCGGGAACTTAGGTGTCAGTTTGGACCTGCAAATAAGGCACCGCAGCTTCTAAATACGAAAAAAAAAAAAAAGATACAACCCGGTAAGAGGCCTGATCATAATAATATACCTGGCTACATCTACTGCATGTGACAGCTACGGGTATACGTTATCGTCGGGAACTTGCTATAATATACTCAGCCCACCTGACTTTCTGCCGCTCCCTGATATGCTCGTGTGCCATTGGAATTCAGTTCGTTACCATTAACAGCCGTTTCTTATGCGCCATAAAACATAGAACTATTGACCACCATCCTTTATCTTGACTTCTGATTACAAGCACTGTCCATTTCAATTTCTTCTTGAATTCAGCTAGGAAGTCATTAACTCGCATTTATATCATGACCCACACAGCTCTCGTCCTGTTACCTATCATATTGTTACGTACTCAGTACGTAACGGCAGTGTTCATTTGTCGTCTAAAGCGTTGCGAGTTCCCCAAAGAACACCAGCACACACCACCGTGGCTTCTGTTTCTTCTTCTTCTCTCCAGCCTCTTCTTCCTTTCCTGACGCCCCGCACCACGTGACCCTTCCCCCCTCGCAGACGAAGCCCCAGGGCAAGCAGTTTAAGGAAGGTGCCGGGGATGGAAACATTTTAGCCGAGCCACATGCACCACCTGCGTCCGGCGAGAACATCGGACACTTTCGGTGCGGCGTGAAATTACATAGTTCACATCACTCAGGCGCTCCAAAACGACAATTATTTTTCACAGGGATGGCCAAGATACTATGTAAAAGTATCTTCGACACCGATACTCGATACCCTGAAAAGTTGTATTTTCGATGCTGATACAAGATACAGGATCGAAATCGAGTTTCGATACAGATACTCGGTACTGTATCGTCGATACTTCGATACATCACTGAAATCTTAACATAATAAAGGCGTTAATACGATCAGCGGCATTCGAAAATTTTACCGTGCTTTCTAAAATCTTTGAAGCATTCATATGGCGTATTTTTTTCTGAAAGGGCTTCAACGAATACGCCAGCATGCAGTTATTGTTTGGGCAACTGTCCTTGTCAGAACTTCACATTGAATTTAAGCCATGGTTACAGTTAAGCGATTGCTTCCACAAGCAGCCTAGCGAATTCTGTAATCTAATTAATCTATTGGCTGTACATACAGATTCAAAGGTGTAACTTGCGTCCATTTGTAGCAACAGCGCACACAATCAGGAAAAAAAGAGAAGGCGATAGGACAGAACGCTCGCTGGAAAATAATGGCTGGTTGTAGATAAAAGATAGAAGTATCTTTTTTGGCTAATATGGTGTCAATCAATTCGCATATTTAAAAAATTAAAGTTTTTTTTTTCCTTTGTAAGACAGAGATATCTTACAAGTTTCAGTCAAGGTTTGCTCAAATGTCTTTCGCAAAAAAAAAAAAAAAAAAAGGAAAGAAAAGAAAAGAAAAGGTTGACAAAGCATAATTTGTTATTTGAACTGTGCTGGAAAATTGAATTCATAGCTTTAATGTCGTGCATTTTATAAAACTTAAAGACGTAATATTTTTTCTAGAAAAAAGTCTAGTGGAAGCCTGTTCCCTGTGCAATTACAAAGAATGTATTTGTTTTCCGTCAAATGCCGTAACTACAAGAACGTGGTTAGCCGACTGCATCACGGTGGTCTGAAGCGTTAGAAACTTGTGTTCTTGCCGCCAAGCAGAGCCGGCACGAGGAGCCCAGGGTTTTTGGGAAGGGTGTGCATAAGTTACTGCGTCCGACAGCACATGGGTACAGCACTATACGTGATCCTTACTGCGTGTTCGCCTTGCGTTTCCACTTTTTTTCATATCTCTCTGTGTGTCTGTTAAAGGCTTAGCAGCTTTGTGCTACGCACTCGGTGTTCAAAAGTAAAGCACCTCGTGAGCACCTACTTAACATTTCATTTCCTCCTTCAGTTTTAAAGAAAGGGAATCTGGAAATGTGGTTGACGCTCATGGGCCGAGGCATTTGTAGGGAGCTCAGGCGGTACTACAAGCCGAGCTGTCTCAGGGCCTGTACTATTGTCTGAGTGAGCGCCGCCAACCAAATCTCACAGCGGTTTCAATATTTGAAGTTGTTTTTAGTATCGAGTATCTTCAAAATACACGATACTTTAAAAACGTATTTTCGATACCGATACTCCGATACTTTCATTTTCAGCACACGATACCTAATATCGATACACAAACTGTATCTAAAGATAGTATCGAAGATACATGTATACCTTCGATACTGCCCATGACAGCTGAAGTTGAACCCTTTTCGCTTTACTTCACGTTTCTGCCTATAGGTGGCAACTGGTAAGATACGGTTTTGATATAATTTCTTCTTTAGGGCTACTATGTAACTGCCATTGGGGATCTGAGAGGAACTGTTAAATGCATACCCCCTAATTGTGCGGACTCTACCTGGTATAAATGGGTGGGCGTACTAGATTACCAATTCCACCCCACCGTGATGGCTCTGCGGTCAGGGCGATCAACTCCTGATTACGAGGACCTGGGTTCTATCCCGGCCGCGGTGGCTGCTTTTCGATGGAGGCGAAAAGCAAGGCGCCCGTGTATTGTGTGATGTCAGTGCACGTTCAAGAACCCCAGTCGGTAAAATTTTCCGGAGCCGTCCACTATACGACGCCCCTCATATTGATTTTTGGATCTGCCGTTTTGCGTTCCTGCAGTTCGTCGCCTGAGTTACTCGGCAAGGCAATATGTCATCAGTGAATCGCAGATTAATGAGGTTTCAATTGCTTTGTAAGGATGAAATGTTCCAAAGTGACTCAGGCTATGAAGGACGAAGTGAGGGGAGGTCTCTGAAAATTTCGATCGCCCGAGGTTGCTGAAAGTGCGCTGACATCGTCCAGTCAACGGGCACTTTTCACTCCGCCTCCATCGAAAAGCGACCACCGCTCTTGGGATTCAGCCCGCGTTCTTGGGCTCGGCAGTCGAGCAGATTGATTAAGTGCTATATGTTAAATTTAATATCCAATTCTACCAATATCCAACTCTACCGCTGCTATTGCCGTTTGCGGTAATAGCTAAGGCTACACCCATATGACTTCATAATACCAAAAGGAAAGTTTTTAGACTAGTTTCCCCTATCGACAGTGCGCCTACGAGGTCATCATTTCGTTGACAAAAGCCGACAATCATCCCAGAATAACACACGCAACAATCACAAAGTGTCATTTCAAAGCGGGTTCATTTTTAAACGAACAATATGCGCGTGCCAGAGTTATAACTTGCGGGGTTAGTTATAGGGCAGGTATAAGTGTTTTAACGCATGGAAATAGATTTAAAGTATTCCAACATTTTTCTGATTTCACAACGAACTTAATAAACGCACCCGCCACTTACTCGCTGGTGCGCACTTTTAAGGAGAGCATGGCAAAATATGCAGCGTCCTTTCAAAGCTGATATACCTTGAAAACCTCACGATAAATTCTGGTTGGGATGCCAGACACATCCCTCCCAACATTTAGGCACTCAGTCAGCTTGGTGTTTCTCCGATTCGCATAAGTGCCTTGTGCCGACCGACATGCTATCGCTTGTGCCGCATTTGCTCGCAAATACAGCCGTTCAGTCCAGACAACCTAGACAGCTCTACGTGGAATATAGCCTTACAACGCCATAATAAAGACTGTGGAGAGCAACAGACAAGAGCGAAGGCGATACCGCTTATTTTTTAAACACGGTGTTAGTCCACCGTTAGTTAGTCCGCCGATATTTTCCAGTACATATGCATAGACCGCTTCAAAACCCTGGTTCCGCAACGCCAGCTTGATCGTTAAAATTTGTACTGAGTGAAGCGCTTTTTCGTTCATATCAGAGTTGTTTGAAGAGACGTGTGCGTCTAACTCGGGAATCGATGTTGAAGGAAACTTGCAGGAACTCGGCGGGCGTGTCAGTTAGTTCTGTACCATCTTTCAGTTCCTAGTGGAATTTCTTAGAGGCACCTGCTCAACCTGATATAAGGAACGCTAACAGTTGTGTAACAATAACGACCTGCAATGGTACTTACCTAATTGGTGGGACCATGTTTTACCGCTTTTCAACAAAGGATTGGAAGCAGGAACGGCAAGACACTCTATTCAATTCTTTTGTCGTCAGAAGTAAGCTCATGTTGCGCAATAATTTGCATCATGACATGTTCCTTGTTGTCTTGTAATAACTAAAAATAGATGTCGAAATGTTACATGCATATGTCCTTTGAAGTGATACAATATTTAGAATCATTAAAAAACCCTCGTTGTTCACTTTGCCGTATCATTTATCATCGGCTTGTGGAAGACAGCGCCGCTATAATTCACTCCCATCTTCAATGACAACTTTTCTTACGTCGTCGACGTGGTCGGATGCAAAAAGCTCAACGCCTTTGGTCAAGTGTTTATCGCGAAAGAAACTTGTCATGCCACTGGGCTGGCGAAATGCTACTGCGTTTATAATATAGCGGGCTCTCGCGAACGCCGGAGGAGGCGGCCGGGGATGTCTGCACCGCAGTCTGCAACGATACGCGGTTTGTTTTCGTTCACTTACCATGCCGTTTGAGAACCGCTTTTTATGCACAACAGTTTAGGCTGTCCAAAGCTTCCCCGACTGAAATAATGAGTGAAGTAGAGCACGTGGCAGAATGTCGGGCTCCGCGAGAAGCTTGGGCTATTCGAGAGACACCATGCTGGCACAGTGCCCGTATCGGTGCACAACACACATTTATGGTAAGGTTTTAGAAAGATAGCTTCGAAATTACGTTCTGTCCTTTTTGTAGACTTCTTTGAAGCTCTCATAAGCTGCTGACTGCTTAATTACACGAACACGCACTGTGGAACGGGGAAAAAAAATATTCGAATAGATATGGTACATACGTTGTTTTATTTTCCCCCACTCTCGTCAAAAAACTGAAAGCCGAGGCTAACTCCCAGCGCACATATCGTGAGGAGCAGTGTCTTATCAATACACCGGCATTTTCACAATTCATTCCAGAGTAATATTCCTTATCTCAACGAAGAGAAGACATCATAGGTGTACTGTGAAATGATAGAATGCTTTGGCTGGTTTGGCTTATGGGGTTTAAAGTACCTAAGTGACTCAGGCTATGAGAGACGCCCTAGTGGAGGGCTCCGGAAATTTTGACCCCCTGGGGTTCTTTAACGTGCACTGACATCGCACAGCACACAGGCGCCTTGATTTTTGCCTCCATCGAAAAGCTGCCGCCGAGGCCAAGATTCGATCCCGTATCCTTGAGAACAGTAGTCGAGCGCCGTAACCAATGCGCCACCCCGGCTTTTTTTTTTTTTTTTCATTATTCTTTTCTTTTATTTTTTTATGTTTTTATTATTTTTTATTTTATTTTCTTTTTTTTTTTTCTTTACACTGCGCAACCCCGGCGGGGTGACAGAATGTTATGAAACATTTCGGTTACATACAATCATAAGGGATACTATTCCACCCGGGATGCAAAACTGGCTCTCTGAGGCTCTCGACACAGCGCCAATGTTGACGTGAAAGTGCTTGGCGGGCCCAGTATGTAAGGGCCTCACTTTTTATCGAATGAGGGGGTAAAAATAAGGAGCTTTTATAACTCATATTCGGTTAGAAGTCTTATTTGTGAAAAAGTTCAATAAATCGTTGTTGTTTTTTTACTAATATACTAAACAGGAAAGGTAATTTTAGAATACGCGCTTATTTTCTGACTCACACAAAATAGTCCCTTACTATTGGCCGGTTGCGTGAAAATCCGGCTGTCGGCGCTGTTGTCTTCGCTCAATGGTATTTTGAAAGATAGCCATGGACGTAGCAGCCGTTTTTTAGCCATGAAAGCGGTGAATGGAATATCGCAGGACTCCTGACACCAGCCGCTTCTAGCGCGGCATTTGTTCGTGCGGCATCGCTAACAGACCTCAACGTGGCGCTGGATTTGCATACTTCGAATAAAAAGCTTTGTTCGGATTGCATATACCGGGTACGGACATACCATTTCGCTTTCCATGCACATAGTTTAGTCAAGTTGGAGGATAGTTTGCGACAGGGATTCGAACAGACGACATAAGCACCCCCGATTAATTGCATGCCTTAATCACCTCCCCACACTAAGGGATTCAGCTCTGAGGTTACCATCAGAGGAGGAGGATGAGTGGAGAGGCCGCCGTCAGAGAAGCAGAAAGAGTACAGAGGGCATTGCGCTACCGATCACGTGCTGTCGCGCGCCACAGGCGGAAGTGTGGGGAGCGGAAGTCGTGGCAGCGCCATCCCGCGAGCGAGCTCTCGCCTCCATATTTCCATATTTTTTTCTTAATCTATTTGGAAATGGCAGGTTTCACTCAAAACTGTGTAATTAATAAGATCTTTCGCATGTTCCCTCGTTTATTGCGATTATTTCTCCGCATGCATTACCATCTCCTCGGCACCACTTGCGCGTTCTTTCGAAACCTGCATGGCTCGTGCACCGCGAAAACATTGTTTCAACATTATGATCACCGTATTATACGCATAAGATCAATCAGTCATTATGACGTTAGCCTGGGTAGTTAGCATTATACGATAAGAATACCAATCAGGCGTCTGCACATTTTATTTGTCGTTCACTTTTAAAACATGTTTTTTCCAACTTTTTCTGTTGTTAATGCAAGTCTTGAATGACAGGCGTTAGAAGAGCTTTAAAATTATTTAGTTAACTGCAAGCCTATTTTAGTTCTGTGCTCTGGAAAAAAAGCCTCCGAGAAGGTGCAGCTTTAATGTACCCCCACCAAGCTACCTTTTGATACCCGCTCCGTTGTCCCCATCCTCTTTGCGAAAAATGCACGTGCCCTCATACCGCCGTGCACTTACTTAACTAGACTGGAGAAGGTATTCCTCAGAAAGATAAGGGCTGGGGCGACCCTTACCCCTTCGGTCACGTGCCGATGGGACTCTCAAGAGATAGGACCGCCCGAAATGTTCTACACTGCCTGCAGAGGTGGATGTTCTCTACCTGCTGTAGACTTGTGCGGGGACGAGGGCGTCAAGGACACGGATTCTTCAGGAAGTGGGACTGTCGACGACGAGGGACGAGGATTTCTTCGAGTGGAAAACAGACAACACTAAAAGCAAAAATTTTCTCCAGTTTCTGGCAGAAAACGAGTTACATGACTTTCTATAGTATGCCTTATGACAAGTTAGCGAAATAAGAAAAAAAAAAAAGGTGCAGCTTATAACAATCGGAGTTAAGCAGAATTTTAAGAAATCTCATCGAAGTGCAGGAGCCAGATAAACTCTCGCTTTGCCCAAAAATTAAGGGACCTACAACTCATATTCTGCGCATGTCTTTATCACCTGAATAATTGTGTGAATGTGGCTTTTTATTGAATTGCCTAAACGAAAACCAGTCTGGCCCTTGATTAACTGAATCCTAAGGTCAATCTGCGTCTATTAGTGATTACCTTGGTGAACACCTAAGCCAGACAGCTGATCGGTCTGCCCCTTTTCAAGTTCTTGAAGTCCCCTTTCTTATACGTTAACACAGCTTTCCTCCAAGGTTCGCATGAGCTCGAGGCTTTGCGTGTACAGGATGGCCATTTTTTCTAGCACATTCACTCCACCGTCCTTTAGCACACCTCTGATCTTCACCACCTGCTTTCAGCCTTTGCATTTTCAATTCTTTCTTTACTTCCCCGGTCGTCATTGCTGTCATGACTATTTTGACACTGAATAGAATTGTATAGAACTACTTATGTGGCCTAATTCAATATTAGTAATGGTATTGCCACCTTTGGCGCTCGCTTCTCCAGCAGCCTGAGTCGCTGGGGGACGTTAAACATCCAAAACCAGTTGCCTCTCAGCGCGTATATGTAATTTTTTTTTTCTATGCCTAGTATTCTCTAGGCCGCTTTTAGGCTTCCTCCGGCCTGCAGATCATGCTCGGTTATCTGCATATTATACATTTTTATATCGGTTACCTTACAGTCGATTAACTGAGTGAATTTAATAGACATGCTCTTTCTATTCTAGAGACCACAAAGCATCATAAATATTTCTTCCGCGTACTTCACAGTCTTTGCAATACGTACGTCTCACAGAGAAAGCAGCAATAAAAACGAAATCTTCTTTATTGTTACTTTTGTCCTTTCTTTCTTACCTTATTTCTTTCCCTTTCGTATATCTTCGAAAGACAGGGAGTCAAACGAGCCGGAAAATAGCGTCAAATGCGTACAACAACAGCGAAATCGCGTGAGCGCTGTTCGTGGCGTTGCCCTCTTTTTTTTTTTTTTTTTTTCTCCCGCATATTGCAAAGCGTACGGTTGCGAGTGCTGCTTATTGCCCGTGCGCATTAATTTGTTTGCGTGCACAACCACCCGTCCCAAACTAGTTGTACTTAAAAGAAACGTTGCGCTTTTAAAACTGCGCGCAAGTTCGCCGTCGCAGAAGGCGCTGGCAAAGAGTGCTCCGAGCAGGGAGCGCTCCCCCTCTCAACGACTGCGCCAGGCTTGTCACACCATGGTTCAGCGCGCACCGCAATATGGAGTGCCGCAACTCCGCGATGCGAGCGGGAACAAGAGAAAAACGGGGGAACACTCACGACGCTGGATGGCAGTTAAAGGGTCTCCACTGTATTCCGCTCTTCAGCGGGCCCCTTTCACACCGCCTCTCATCTCGTTCTTCGCTCGCATTTCAAAGAGAAACCAATCACTCGAGCGAAAACAATAAAGAAGAGCACGCACGCAAGAGGGAGGGGCAGTTTTTCATTCAGCAAAGGAACATCGTCCTGCCGGCGCCCGCGGGCATGCGAGTCTGAATTGCCTGCCCCTCCACCCCTTTCGCCTTCAGTTCTTTTCTTTTTTTCCCTCGTAATGACGGGCATTTATATCCCCGCAGTGCGCGATGCGCCTTGGCACGGTATATGTGCGGCCGGGGAGCAACAACAGTCGGCGAAGAGGCTCCGCAACTCGCTCGCACTGCAGCCCCCTTCCCCGGTCGCGCAGACCCTTGCCCCCATCTCCTCTCGTTTCAGCGGAAGAGGCCAGACGCGGGCTCCTGGAAAGGATTCATCAGTCACGAACGTTATGATGATGGTCGCACGCATTGTGGGTCTCTCGCCGCCATCGTGCGGAAGCGACGCGCGGTGTCGGAGTGTGCCATCCGTATGGTTATCGCGAGGTGCGTTTCTTTGTTCCAGCACACACACACACACACACACACAAAGAAAAAAAGGTTAAAGAAGGAATTTGGGGACTGCGGACATTTTATGTTTTGTTTTCTCACTTTTCCTTGTCTACCACTTCCATCCTAGACGAGTATCTGTTCTTCTCTCTCTCTCTCTCTCTCTTTAGACTGCAATGTACCATGACACATATTTGCTGGCGGAGCAAAAGTAGAAACAAAAAGACACACTATAGAGACAAAAAAAGAAACATATTTCCAAAGTTAGGTTCCATGCAGCTATTGCATTTCAACTTTTCGCCCATCTCGGACCCTTATCAAGCATACTTAATAAATACACGGCGTCATTGCAAAATCACGTTATTATTTTTTATTGGTACCTCAAAGGCCCACTTGGGGCGTTACATGAGGGGTGGGCTAACAGATCCTTTAATATGCAATACCAGCATCACAGTCTTGAAGAAACGCGCAGATCTTCGTGAATTATATCACCGCCGTAAAGTTGCACGCTTATCATTTTTTCGCAAGCTGTACCATCACTTAGCACTCCGCAACGATTTTTGAAGCGAAAGCTTCACTACGCCAGGTAATTCGAGCCGTCGGGTATGCACGGTTTACACCTTCAAGCGACCTTGGCAGATACTGCGCCTTTCCTTTCTTATAAACTAATTTACAATAGGAGCGAAACCTTCACTACGCTAGGTGTAGCAGGTCTTCTTGTGACACTAAATTCGCCTTTCAAATGACCTTGACCTAATTAAGTGTGGGTGCCCATGATTTCGTGGTGTTCACACGAATAGAAGACTTGTCTTTCCGCCGCAAACTATCACGGCTAGCACTTTCCCATAAACTGTATCACCATACATCGCTCCACCACGATTTTTTCCTATCACCATCAGCCTTATCGTGTGTCGTTCATCTGCATCTGCGAAGTCACTCCTAGAGTGGAACGATCTACGAGCACACACAGCCATTGAATCCAACGCCTCCACATTTCACGATCTCATCCGCAGCGACGTTGCCATTTGAAATGTACTTTTTTTGGCAATACGTACACGCTGTTGTACGTTCATTTCTGTTATGCCTTATTGTTTTCTTAAACCTATACGTTGTATTCTATTGCATTCTAAAGCCTGTTTCTTTATCCTCTGGTGCTTAATTATTTTCCCATGCTATATTTAGCCTGTTTATTGTTCATTTGCTTTCTAATAACGTTTCTGTTACATGTGTTTGTTTGTTTTTTACACGACCCCCCCCCCCTTATGTAATACCCTTGAATGAATGCCTTTAAGGGCATGTTGAATAAATAAATAAATAAATAAATAAATAAATAAATAAATAAATAAATAAATAAATAAATAAATAAATAAATAAATAAATAAATAAATAAATAAATAAATGTATGCTGTACCTCCCTTTCCCCGAAACCCAACTTAAACGGAGAAGCAGCCCTGGGTTGTGTGATGTCACCTTGATCAACGTTGAAGGTCAAAGACAGATACTGCGCCTTTCATATAAACCAAATATGAAAACATGATCTTGACCTCGTTAGGTGTTGATGTCCACAATTCCGTGGCGTCCACTCAAAAGTATAAAGCTCCTTCTTTCCCCAGAACTTATATAATGTAAATAAAAACGAAAAACCACGGATTTAAAAGTGCGTGTTAAACAGGCTATCGCTGCAACACTCACCGATTTCGCTCTATCACTATGTTCAAGCCATGCATAAACCCTCACTTTTTTTTTTTTTGCATTTTTGACCAATGTGATCATCCTTTTAAAGTTACGAGTTTCTCACGTCGTACATTTAACTAAGCACAATCATTCATTCCACGTACTATAGCTTTGACTGGAACGTTCTGCCATTACGTGTCGCTATGCTATTGACTCTGATAAATTTTACAAACTGACGTCTGCTACAACTACTTCTTAATTTCCTTGCGTTCACTGTTGTCAATTCATTGGGTCTCCTTGATTTGTATTCTTATGGGTACATGTTATATTATTTTTCTCTTGTTTCCATGAAGTTGTATAGTTAGTATTATCTGTTCAAATGTTGTTTATTTTGTTTTGTTATTTCATTATGCTGTAATATTAGTTATAACTAATTATTATTCCCCTTCCAATGTCATAGGCTGTTCTTTTTTCTCCCTTCGTGGTTTTGTGTATTTTTGATAATTTGCCTGTAACCTCTCCCCTCCCCCTCCATGTAAAAGCCGCAGCCGTGAGGGCCATTAGGGATATCTTCTATAAATAAATTAATAGGGAGAAGACGCTAAAACTAGTCAAGTACGGGAGTTGTTTCGGTAAGCATACGAGACTATATGGCCGGCAAGCTAGTTGTGGGTCCCATCTGCTGTTAACTACAAAACAAAGGTGGTCATGGGAGGTCCAGGGAGATGCTAATCGTCTATCCGTTACGGAAACGCTGCGATGGACTACTGCATGGTTGGGAGATGCCCAGATGTTGACGCTCTTAAAAGTCGCACTCATGCGTCAATAATGTCGGCGCACTAACCGCAGTTCACAGTTTGCTTTACAGAGTAAAAGAAATAAGGCAGTATGTTTCCACGTGCGTTTGCTTGTCGGTATACCACAGTGAAGCCGCCATTCCGTTTGCATTTCCGCAATAGGGACTGCAGCTACGAATAAGCTTGCGATAGAAACGGATAGGCAGTTGGGTGCTGGTGTATTATCACTGCGAAATCATTTCTCCAATTACGCGAAAAGCCGACGGCTCTGTGTTTTCAAGGCGGCTAGAAAAATAGGCCATTTGCAAGAAAAATTGATAACATTGTCAACAGGCCGTATGATGCACACAGCAAGTCAGGCCTCCACGATGTACCATTTGGATGCATCCAAAATTTATTTCACGGTCTCAATGTCGAAGGTGAGGGGGTAGGGGAGGGCGTTTATATTCGAAAAATCTCAAATACATCGCCTTTCTCCTTCTTTTCGCGGTGGTATCTTGTTGAGACCGACGCGAGAAATAACATTTTATTTGATAAACGAACTTGTCAAACAACTTTGGCAAACGCGATCACCATTCGCTTGAACTTAAATCTCTGGATGCCCTTTGAAACTCATTCCAACTTCCGCTACGCGTGTCAATCAGCGGACATAAAGAAAAAAAAAAAAAAAGCGACGCGGACCCGCGCTGCCTGTGAAACCTGCTGAGCTTAGCCGAATGGCCGCTGATTCTAGATCCACGTGACAACACGCTGATAGAGTTATCAGGGTCGCTTTCGGCCGCCTTTTGGTGGTCAGAGCCGCAGGCTATCGCGTAGTGTCGGAACACAGACACCACACGGGAATCGGATGGCTCCGACTTGACTACTGGGTGAACAAGTACGCTGGTAAGCTTGTCTAAGCGCACTTCCCCACAAAGAAGAGGTGGCTAGATTTCCGTGGTGGTGGTGGTGGTGGGGAAACTTTTTTTTCATCGGATTTATTTCCAGAGGGGGGGGGGGGGGGGGCATATCGGGGGGGTGGTTAAAATCGCGAAAATACGGCACATACTCGCCCCCGGCCGAGCTGTATGTGGCGCTAGTTTTCCTAACTGCGACGCAACCATTTGTTGCACAGCTTTGCAGGTGGCGTCATTTGATTGCTCGTTGAATTATAGCGTACATACATGTGCTTCGAAGCAAGCACATATGAGCCTCGAATTGCGTATTTTCAAACCGAGGTTTCGGGGAATACGGCTTCCAGGCACCGCGTGAAGCATGCATGGTAGTCTACGTGGAATTCGCAGACACGCCGAATACAGTACCAGCAACGAGAACCTCAACACGCGTCGGAAACCTCATTCGAAAATATTTCCCCCGTTGACCTATAAAATGTAGTCGTTTAGACACGTAAGCAATCGTAAGTTTCATTGCCGAATATTTGTTTTTATTTTTGTATTCATCCTTCCGAAACTGCTCTCAGCACTTGTGTGAGCAGTTTCGGAAGAGCGAATACAAAATGCGTGAAAAGTTAGTGGAATGCGCCAGGAATCATCAGGGCGTAAACCTCGAGGCAATCGTTCACCACAATGTGACGCTCACTGCCTAAAATTTAACGCTGGCGTCCTCTATCCGACACTTGTTTCGTATACCCCCATAACACCAGTATTCAGCAGTACGGAGCATCCAGGCCTTTCTAGCTGTTAGCCCGCACTGATGCGCATGAACGAGCAATTCAGCTCCCGGAAGAAATGAAATAGTGTGCACCATTTACTCCGGAACGATGTTTGCGAGAGATACACTGGGGCACAAAGCGTCAGAGTATTGTATTTCACACGACACTTCGCTGCGCTGTGTACAAAAACGTTACCGCGTAATTTAACCGCAGTGCCGTGAGAGCTGAAACAGTGGGTTTAATCGAGTTCGGTAAAACAGTGCGACGGCGAACTTTTAAAAGGAAAAAAAAAAAAAAAACGAGCCTCTTTCCCGCGATTATGGCGTGAGTTGGATTCAGCCGTGATTCCACTGCCGGCGACAGTCGAGATGATGCGGCCGCGAGCTATACGCCGTGGAAGTTACAGCAGTAAAGCGTCGATGTAAGTAAACAATCCTCAACGGGGGAGATATTTTTCCAGCTATACGGGTGCCCCGAGTTCTCTCACAGTTGGACCCAAGCTGGATCCTCTCTTCGCTTCGCGTCCACTGATGGAAAAAGATAGTGCCACAAGTTTAGACAGACTCGAGCTGCGTAAGTGGTTTGAGACGCGTCTGAAAACATTTACCGCACAGTTTCTTTGGCAGGTCTAAGTGCCGTCTGCTGGTGGCACGCCTCACCATTTTGCTTTTTACTTTGGGTCTATTTGCGGTAGCGCATCATCAAGTGAGAAAGACAAGCTCAATAAATAAAATTTTGCCTTCCTTTGGTGCTCTCCTCTGTTTCATGTCTACTTCCCCTTCCAGTTGTCACCACGCCTGTTGTCGTCCCGGTTCTGTTTTCTCCAAAATCCCGACCTGCGCTTCTCCCGCTGGCGAGCATTTCGACCCGTAAGGTTTCTACACGTGTCAGGCTGCCTGCGTTCTCTCTGCGGCGAGATCCTGCTCCGGTGTCGTTACGAATTCAACGATCTTCTTTTTCTCGCCTTCGTTCCTCTCCTCGTCCCTTGTTCCTCGCCGCTCTGTCTCTCGTAGGCACCTCCTTTGTTGAGGGATCGAGAGTTCGTCACTTCTCTTCCCTAGAGCTGCCGCTCCCTCGCGCTCATTTTTCAGCGGAGCTATTCACGCGGAGATCCCACGGGCTTTCTTCCTTGACGTAATTTAAAATTCGGGCGTAGATCCAATTCGCGCCAGAGTAAATTTATGCAAGCCACTTTCTCGAAGAAAATAGAAAGGAACTGAAGAGAAGGCTCGCGCCGGAACGTGCGCAGAAGCCGAGGAGAGTGCTGGAGGGAGAGAGAGAAGTAGGCAGTGTTCGGGCAAAAAAGAGGGCTACGAAGGCTCGCGCGGCTGCGGCTGGAATATTCAGCGCCCAGCAGCTACTTAAGCAGAAAAGCCAGAGGTGTGGCCATGTCGATCCGAGTGAACAATTGGGCTTGTCTGAAAGCGCGTACCCGCTGATTGACGCGCAGAGCGAAAATTTGCGTTTTCATGGCTGCCGCTGTCGCTGCTGCTGCTGGGCGTCGAAGTTGGGGATAATCTTCTTGAGTGTTTGTTGGCTCTGTGCGTTTAGATTCATGTATTTGACATTTTTGCCTTCATTTTCCTCTCCTGTCAGGGAAAGAGCGAAATAGGAAGCCTTAACTACCCAAGGAAATGCCATTCCATTATATCAACTCGAGAAAAAAAAAAAATAACACGTTGTCTCCTTCTCAGACTTGGTTCAAAGAATAAACGCAGCGTTCGCTTGGCCTGTATCTCAAGACGTATTGTGCTAGTTTTTCTTAACAGTGAAACAAAAATTATTTATAATGCACAGATGATCGATGCGTTCGAACAGAAATGATGAGCGTACTGCCTGCGTCTGGGCGTTTATGACAGTGAAAGTATTCCCACACATGTCCTGAACCATACCCGCCGTAGTGGAGCGCTCCGGGTACTTTACTACCTGGGGTTAATAACCTTTCCGCAAATTGCTGCGTTGTGTCATCCTCTGGTTACTCCGCACAAAGCATGATGGGAGAACGGAGTGATCGCCTCTCGCGTCGGCTGCCGGAAAACGTGTTAGCGTGCTGCACCGCTGCTTTCTGCCGTTATGCGTCTTCTCGCGCGAGTTGTTGGTGTTTCCTTGCAAAATGCGGTAAGCAGCAGATTGGTTTGATGGTTAGCTGCTAGTCTTTCTGCAATTTTGTCGTGACTTATGAAGCGAAAGCTTCACTACATGTAAAGCCAAGGTCGCCGTGCGTGGCATAAGTCGCTACTGCGGATGAGCCTTAACCATAGCCACGAGCTGCGCCGTTCCACAGTGTTCCGCCGCAGTGCGTACAGGGCCTGATGCGGTGACGTCACGGGAAAAGTGCCTAGCCCTGCTCCCTAGTCTAGGTAGCTAGATAGCGGCATCCCAGAAGATGCGCTCGCCGGCGCTGAAAGGCTGTTTCCGTGCTGCGCATGCGCGCGCTGCCATGGAGAACTGCAGTGGACGAACGCCGGTCTTTGCGTGCTGGCTGATGATCCATGGATATAGAACGCAACATCGAACTGTGCAATGCTATGCAAAGGAATGGTGGGCACAACAGAATTAACAGAAAACAGCGGGAAGCAGCAGCACAGCGATGAAGCCGAGAAGGTTCGCCTGAGGACAGGCAGAGTCGGACGGACAGACGTGAGCGCAACAGCGCTCATTTTTTCCAAAGGGTTTTGCGCGGCCGCTAGGTGTTGCGATGGAATTACTGGAGAGGTGTGTTACGTGCACTCGCAGTATACACTGCCGCTTTGTGTTTCGCTTGCATTAAAACGCGTCTACCTTGACCGGGTTCAAACCCGGGCTTTCAGTGATTATATTACTAGTATCTCGGTTTTTCGTCCGCTCAGTGAAGGAAGGGTAGGGAAAAAATGAAGAGAATTTCAGCTAAAATTCTAATGTTGTGCGAAAGTGGTGCCGCACTGATTTCGCCATTCTGTCGCCTAGCTCTGCGTAATCAGGTGGAATTAGACATACGTTTGTCACCAATTAAATCTATGTTTATTGATTGACTGCGCGACTGCAGCGCCGTACTGAGGAACTTGCTGTTGCCTCTGCGTCGACGCTAGCCTCGGAAACAGTTTCCCTTCAATGGTCAAAGGTCAAATAATGGCTGTAACTGGTCACGGCTGTCATGTATATAGGTACAGTCAACGTTACTAGAACAAACTCAGTTTCACAGCTCCTCATACCGCCCAGCGGAGGAGTGTGTCCCAGGTGGTGGTCGTGAGAAGTGGTCGTGAGAACTAGTGGCGCTGCAGTCAACTCTTGCCTAAAGCCCCTCAATAATTTGAAAGTAGCGACACTCTCCTCCACTCTGGCGTTTTCCTCCTCGAATATCCTCGCCCACCGGCTGCGCGCGCTGCACACGGCACGCTTTTTTGGGCATCGCTCGCTCGCCCTCCGGGCAGTTGGCTGGCACATGCGCGCGCTCTTAAGTTCGCGCTTTTTCCACACTCTGTTATTGAGTAAAATCACGAGTAAGACATGCGAAACGCTCGACTACCACGAGCCACATAAATTAGCGTCTCGTACGCGCAATGAAAGTGCCAATTAAGAGTGCTTGCTGCACGAACAAAACCACTTGCTGCATAAATCTCACATTCCTTTTGACTTTTCCATACCGTCTGTCTCAACACCGCATAGTATATGAAGCTTAGTATTTACAATATATTTGAACATTCCAGAATATTTTCAGCATACCAATTATTAGCTAAATTTAGATTCACCTCGAACCAATTTTCGCGGAAGTACAGTTTATGAAGTTGCTCACGAGTGGAGTTTTAGTAGTGGGATATTTGCTGGGAACAAGCTGGGACATTTGCTTTGATGGCAGTCCTAAAATTTTTCATTAAGGCGCAGTCTGAGTTTGGCACTGCGCAGTGCACATGCAACGGCTTAATCGTTTTTGTAGTTGAGAATTTTCGCGGCGGCTTAGAAACGAACATGAACTTTTTTTCTATTAAGCATGAAAGGCCTTTAGCTCCCGCTGTCGGCGACCTTGAGGTGATGTCGAGCCGAAATCGAGAGCCAAAGATGCGCGCACCGATTTCCCGTCATCCGAGGAAAGTGTCCGCACCCCAAAATTTGGCCCGCTCGACCACTGAAATTTGGATTCGACTTCACTGAATTCGCCATACCCAAATTATAGTTTAGACATCGATTTTGGCCACATTCGGATGAGGTCGAATTCACAGGGTTCCTGGGGTTGCATTTTGCGGGAGGTCCCGAAATTTGGACGTAACTACTGAATTCGCTATATTCAAGTTAGGTTAGGCGCCAATTTTCGCCAGATTCGGACAAGGTCAAATTTTAAGGGTTTAAAGAGAAATTTTTGATGTGCGGATATATAGTTTTGCGGACACGTTCTGTGGACGAGTTCTCCACACGCTTTCCTGCGACATAAGCCTATTAATGCTTAATAATCTCCCTCATTGCACGCGCTATCGTTGAAAAGCGAGACCTAGGTTCAGAAATTAAAGCGGGTATTGTATGCGAATGTATGCGCATTGTATGCATCAGCCGTCGCTATTTTAGCACGTTGAGTGGAACCTTGAAGTGAAAACAATAACACGCATAACGACACAAAATGATCAGTGAATTAAGTGAGATTGCCAGATTAGTGATGCGCCTGCATGCAGTTTCAGTATAAACAGTCGCTTGCACCTCGCAGAGATGGGCAGTCTTCGTCGGCGTAAAGTTCTTGCGGCCGATGTTGTGCAGCCACTTTTTTCTTATAACGGTGTCTTTCTTGCCGCTCGGAATCGCGAAAAGAACAAAGCCTTTTTCACGCCGGCTTGTGCACTGAAATGCGCAGCAACTGGGCATAGTGCTGCACTAAAAGAGCGCAAATAACGCGAAGTGCAAGCGCGCAATGTCAGGGAGCTCGGTCGTAGCAGCAGCGGCTGCCCAAAAAATGTCACCGACGAAAAATGAAAATACAAAAAGAGCGAACTTAACACGCGCTTTTCCCGAAGACCGCCCGCGGAGCCAATCACCGTCCGATGGGAGAGGTGAGAGAGAAGGATCGGCGAGGGTGCAGAAAGTCGCTGCTTTCAAATTATCAAGGGATTTTACTCTTGCCGGGAGCGCGTTGTCTGCTACTCCCGGCGCGGAAGCGTGGAGTGGCCAGCACACACGTAGTTTTTAAATGCTGCCGTTGCACTGTACATGGCTACAGTATAATTATAACTACATTACGACAGCTTTGGCTTCGAAGCCACTCATTACCTTGAAGAAAGCGCTTATGGTTCGCGAAATTCACATGTTAATGCTGTGAAACAAGTCTGGCAGCGCCGTCGTCTTGCTCACGAGCACTGTTTCTTACTTTACACCCTGGCCTATGTTTTGTAGTGTGTTCTTTAGGGGCATAGATCCTGTCATGCAAACAAATTAGCCAAATTTTCAGTGCATAGGAGCACTCTAACTTTAGAAGGTAACGCGGGGGGTGTCACGTTTGCTACTGTGCTGTGCAGATTGCCTCCGTTACATGCAGAAATCTGCTAGTTTGGGCTGCCTGATAGTGCATGAAGTCTGGCTACTCGCGTCAAATGATATTGGGTGCGAGCGCCACCACTGGAGCGAACGGCGCTAATGTCG
>NC_139344.1:51583591-51638591 GCF_055883805.1 Amblyomma maculatum
CATGTTTTTTTAGGTTCCTTTTGGTGCTCCAGCCTTGCTTTCCAAAATAGCGCAAGCACTTTTAACTTTCTTATGTGCACAAAAAGCAGCCCCTATGTCATATATTTTTGCCACATTTTTAATACTGTGTGACAGGTGGTGTACACAAGAAAGATTGCGCGAGCACCGTTTGTAACACGAGAATAATAGCGGTAGAACGTCCGTCCAGGATTCATCCCTGCCCACTTAGGCAACCGGAGAAAGAGCTTTGTGTAGAAACAGTGATCGCGGCAGGAATGGCTGATTTGGCCACGGAAATTGCAGTTGCCAAAGTTTTGAGCGGAATTAGTGGCCTAAGTGAGTGTTCTGACCTAACGCTAATTAACTGCTCTAGGTCGGCTCCTAGTTGTCGAAACGACACCATCTCGCAGAGAGACGGCGATAACGATTAGGTGCGAGGATCCAATTTCTGCACTCTTTTGCTGCCATACGCTGCATATTTCAAGTTGTATGGTTTCTGGCCCCTTTACTTCGTCCATAAAGGAAGCCTCCAAACAAGCTCATTTAACTTCATTATGAGCGCGAAAGGACTCTTAACGACACTGAAAAGCCGAGCAAGAACCTTTTCAATCACCGTTGTGCCTGAATCCTGATTGGCCCGCCTTGGTATCCAAATATGGCCAGTCAAGCATGTAGTTGATATAATTGCTCCCATACTTGCTCACATCTTTAACATGTGTTTAGAGGCTGCAGTTTTTCCGGTAAAAATGCAATTAGCAAAAGTTGTTGTTCTTTACAAAAAAGGGGATCGCAACGCCCTCGTCAACTACAGACCAATCTCTGTTTTGCCAGTGTTTTCGAAAGCATTTGAGAAAATGCTCCATTTAAGAATGTCAAATTTCATCCATAAATTTAACTTGCGAACACCGTTTCAGTTTGGCTTCTGCAAAACAAATCAACTGAACTTGCGAATTACTCCAACAAAAGGAATATATAATAAAGCAACTTGAAACCAAAGCTATTGTCATTGGTGTATTTGTGGACTTCTCAAAGGCTTTTGACCTGGTAAATCATGAAATCTTACTAAATAAATTACACTGCTGTGGTATCCGAGGAAAAGCGCTCTCACTCTTAAGTTCCTATTTGTCGTTTAGACAGCAAGTGGTGTTCGTAAATGGTATACGGTCTGAGCCGAAGCCGCTCTTCTGCGGTGTCCCCCAAGGCAGTATGCTAGGGCCTCTACTCTTCAATATTTACCTAAACGATATTATCAACATCAGCGATAATACAAAGTTTTTCATCTATGCCGACGATACGAGCGTATTTTTTTCAGGTGAAAATCTTCATGAACTTATCAAACAATGTAATGCCACAATGAAAGCACTTGAGGTCTGGTCTGCAGTTAACTTGATGCAAATAAACGAGAGTAAGACCAAAGCTCTCATATTTAGGCCGAAAAACAAAGTTATCCCACCGCACGATAATATTATATTAAACTCGCGGGCTGTAGAAATAGTTGAGCAATTTAAATGCCTCAGGGTTATATTTTCTGCCAGTATGTCATGGGATTATCATGTCAATTATATCTTGAAAAAAAATAGCTCAAATCACGGGTATTATAGGCCGTCTAAAATACATACTTCCCACAAAAACTAAGATGCTGGTATACAATTCAATATTCAGCTCGCATTTAAACTATTGCCAGTTAGTGTGGGGCACTACAACATTCACTAACCTTGAACGTATTCATTTAATGCAAAAAAGATATCTCCGAAATACATATAATTTACCGTTCCGACATCCAAGTGCAGCTCTCTTTTGTGATTCCAGAGTTATTAAAGCACATAATCTTTATAAATATCGCCTCAGTGTTACTTTTAAAACAGAAATCAGGAATAATATAACAAACCTTAAGAATTTAGCAGAACTAAAGAATAAAGAATCAGTCTATCCAACAAGACGTGGCGAAGAATGGACAGTGCCAACACCTCGATTAAATCTTGGTAGGGAATGCCTTCAGTACACTCTTCCATCTCTTCTAAATAGGCATATCCACATTAACCTCGATTTGTTTTCTTTTCCACGTCGTGAACTACATAATTTGTTTTTGAATAACATGGCTTAGGTTTCATTATGTATACATATTGCTGTTTCGTGTATTTTCTGGTGTTTCTTGATGAGCTTGTTTTTAAAACTGTATAAACTCTTGTGTTGCCTCCCTGCCAATAATTAGGATTGTAGACTCGTCAACCTGCCCAAGGGCAGCTGTTTTCTACGATTCCTCCATCTGTAGTTTTAGATGGGAAATAAACTTTGAGTTTGACTTTGACTTATCATGACGCCGCAGTCCACGCGTCCTGGCGAGGCTAATTAAAATGGTGCTTTCACACGGTATCAACGGTATAAGCGGGTTAAAACCCGAAAACATTTAGTGCCAAAGAACTACTTCACACTGTCAGACCCAACCAACAATGTTCTTGTTTCTTTATACCGAGCTCGGACAAAAAAAAAAAAAAAAGAAAAAGAAAAAGAAATTCCCGGCGGATCGGTTTCAACATAGGAATTCCTCCTGGAAGCAAGCACGGAACGTCGTGGCTGTAACCAATATTTTCCTTCTTTTTTTTTTTTTGCAACCTGGTATGTATTACAATGAAACAGTGGTTTATGATCTATGGGGTTTAACGTCCCAAATCGACTCAGGTTCCGTAGGGGAGGCGTGGGGAAATTTCGACCACCTGGGGTTCTTTAACGTGCACTGACATCGCACAGCTCACGGGCGCCTTACTTTCCGCCTCCATCGAAAAGTGGCCGTCGCGGGGCCGGGATGCGATCCCACATCCTTGGGCACTGCACCGCACCATCATTGAACCACCGCACCACCGCGGTGGGTCAGTGAAACAATCTTCTGCATATATGAACTTCGTACAAACTACGATGAGATATCATATCGACAGGGTGCAGAATGCGACGCAAATAAGCAAGAATGCACTGGGAACTAGACAATGTAGAGCACAGCACAGGGAGGGAGTGCTATTCCGATTTTAACTGCGTCTGGGCATACAATTATCTTCAATGAATAATAATCCTACTGGAATGGTCTTTTGCAGATACAACATATTTGGAACGGTGTTTTCCAAAGACTGGGTAAAAAAAAAAAAGGACATTTTTAAAGGATCATAAAGAAATCACCGTGCAGTGACAGAATGCGATGTCAAATTAAGCCTCTTTTTGAAAGTCCGCTGCAAGATATGGCAGAATAGCATTGCATCTTTGCAATTAATGAACCAATGCTCTATTGTTTCCGGAACATCAAATAGGCAGCAATTCACCACGGGCATCAAAATGCTCTTTCTCTCTATCGCTGCAATCAATCGCTGCGCGTGCGGACTAAGCGCACTCTCGCGCATTGTATTGCGCTTATACTGCACGTAAAAAATAGACAATACTGCGAACAAAGCAGCGTTTCGTTGAGAAACAGGCAGATTCCAAGCTGTCTCTGAGAGGCCGAATAGTAACAAGACGTATTTTCCGCGACGGGAAACCTCTTCTCTCCCAGCGACGGGATACTGTCCAGCTAGCGAGGCAGTTAGCCCAAACACATCGTCGTGGTGGTGGTGAAAGCGTTTATTGTATATTTGGAAGTTTGACGCGGAGCCTTAAGGGCCTCGGCCTTACAATACTGGGTGGAGACCCTAGTCAGGGACCCCATTGGTGGTTGCCGCCGCCCGCGGCAACACGCACAAGGCTTTCGCGACTCTGCGTTCTGACATCGATTTGAGGGAAAAGCCGTCGTTGCATCGTAACTGGCCCAGATCAAGATGAAACTGCTGTGACGTCCTGAACATCTGGAGGATGTGTACTTTCGGACTGCTTCATGATCTTGCGGCAGGGGGAAAAAATGGGGGGGGGGGGGCGTCAACCTTGTGTGGAATCTAGTGCCTCGTTGTGTGTGTGTGTGTGTGTGTGTGTGTGTGTGTGTGTGTGTGTGTGTGTGTGTGTGTGTGTGTGTGTGTGTGTGTGTGTGTGTGTGTGTGTGTGTGTGTGTGTGTATGTGTGCGCGTGCGTGCGTGCGTGCGTGCGCGCGTGTGTGTGTGTGTTTGTTTGTGTGTGTGTTTGTTTGTGTGTGTGTGTGTGTGTGTGTGTGTGCGCGCGCGTGTGTGTGCGTGCGTGCGTGTGTGTGTGTGTGTGTGTGTGTGTGTGTGTGTGTGTGTGTGTGTGTGTGTGTGTGTGTGTGTGTGTGTGTGTGTGTGTGTGTGTGTGTGTGTGTGTGTGTGTGTGTGTGTGTGTGTGTGTGTGTGTGTGTGTGTGTGTGTGTGTGTGTGTGTGTGTGTGTGTGTGTGTGTGTGTGTGTGTGTGTGTGTGTGTGTGTGTGTGTGTGTGTGTGTGTGTGTGTGTGTGTGTGTGTGTGTGTGTGTGTGTGTGTGTGTGTGTGTGTGTGTGTGTGTGTGTGTGTGTGTTCACGTTGTTCTGTATTTTTACAGATGCAGCATAGTGGATTTAGCAGACTGGACGGTTTCAATGTGCTTTTGAAATGCGACGCATTAAACTGGAAGGCGGCAAGTTTTTGTAAGACCAAGATTTGAGAGCATTCTGCCGAAATAATTGCACAGCGCAAAGCGCCCACACGCAAGACGATTTTTCGCACTTGTTATTGCTGAATGCCTCGTTTAACGTGGCACTTCGGGTTCGGGATGTGACAAACTAGTCAATCCCTCTCCGAAAGAGCAAAAATAGAGAAAACGAGCTCATTGAAATCCCGGCTTTATCTCGCTGCTGGTGGTCGACGTAGTGGGGTCGAGAAAAGAGTCATCCCGCGGATAACTCCCGCGGATAACGTAAGGAAAGCTTTACAAGCATTACACAAGGAAAAAGCAGCCGGATGCGACAAAATAACTTCAAGCCGTTTGAAAGGTTGAGGAGACATTGCGCTAAAGAAAAAAAATTGATACCGTGCATGCGCAATACCTCATTATTACTTTCATAGCAAACGGAAGGCATAGAATAATTCCAACATTATCCTAACCTATGATGATAATAATAAATTTCCAGCTTAGGCGAAATACCACTGTGATGCAAGATATATTCTTCTGCACAGGATGTGGCGGCGGACACATTTTACTCAAATTTCACCCCAGATAGGCGCTGCATTCGGCCATGAGGAAAGCTTGCTCCCATTTTATCAAGATTGGGTATACCCTGTGGTGGCACTGGGAATCGAACACCGTACCTCCTGCATGATAGGCGGGTGCTCAAGTTATGACTTGAACACTTGCCTCTCATGCGGGTTCCACAAGAAAGTCGAGAGGAACGACTTGAAAAATGCTGCACCGATTAACTCCCCATAGTGTTCAATGCGCTAGCGCGTCTAGTCTTAAGGTGAAGTTCGAGCGTACCTCTAATTTTTTTATCTTGGTTTGGTCATCACTATTATTTTGCTGCACATCACTTCAGCGCATGTCAAGTGAAGGCACAAAAAAAAAAATAAATTACGCCGGTTACACTCGTAACTGTTCCTTCACCTCTATCGCACATACAAAGCGTTTCAAAGCTGCGTTCTAAGCTTGCCTCCCTGGACCTAATAATTGGTTTGGTTTGTAGAGTTTAACGTCCCAAAGCGACTCGGGCTAAGAGAGATGCCGTAGTGGAGGACTCCGGAAATTTAGGCTACCTGGGGTTCGTTAACGTGCACTGACATCGCACAGCATACGAGCGCCTAGCATAGGTCCAATCCCGCCGCGGCCGGGATTAGACATATATGTTGCTAAGAGCTAGACCTGAGCCGCACTATGGGTAGCCACCATACTATGGGTCACAGACGCAAGCCCCCAACTGTTCTTGCAGCACACTATGTGAAGTCAACAAACACAAATGAATAAAAAGAGCGATCATTTATATGGTAGAGAAATGAAGGCTGACAAAAAGGCTTGAGGTGAAATTAAGGACAGCCGCTAGCGAGCTATGGACACTAAAATGGCAAGAGCAGTGCTAAGAGACGGGAAATAAGAATGAGTCTGGGAACAATCCCGCGTTACCGATAGCTCAGACCTAGCAAAGGAAATTGGCTCAAGCATGGCATGCAACGTACAGTGGTTATGGACGACGGTCACTTGCGCTAATCGACAAAGAGGATTCCAAGAGAGTACTAACGTATAGCACGGGGTGAACGGATGAGATTAGGAAACCAGCGGGGATTGAGCTGGTGTAGATGACGCTGGGCAATGTTAATGAAGATCAGGAGGAAATTGCTTGGTCCTGTAGTGGACTAAGTTGGGCTGATGGTAATATTTTCAGCGTGAACGTAGTCTCCTACTCTACTTTTTTATTTATTGGCGTGCTAAGTAATTCAGCAGCGTGTAACACCTCACGGAGAGAGAGATTATCACTTTATTCCCACACGTTTATTTGTTCGTCATCAAGAAGATGACGAACCAATTACATTGGTCCTATTTGCCTTCAGGAAACAAACAACGTTATTTAAAAAAAAAACGTTGACTTCGCCTGCGGTAGCCATAACGTTAATGTGTCCTTTTTGAAAAACGTCGCTCAAAACTTTCAGTTCATTCCACGCGCCAACGGTGTAGCTTGCACACGCTGTATGCATGTGATTTCTGAGTGAGCAGCGTGCTGAGGATTACCTTCGCCGCCTTGGACCATGTGTCTGGCATGCAAGACAGGCGTCGGCCAAAAGCATCGCTGATCGGGACGCATTGGATAGGATAGCAGTCATTTTTACTCGATTGAAAAGATATAATGACCCTATGCGCAACCTCTGTCGGCCGTCTCCGTCGCGGACAATCTCAGCGCTTTCCTAGCTTCCGAGTGCGATAAGATCCATTAAGACCGGCGAAGAATTACAGACAGCCTATACCTCCCGCTCGCTGCATGTTCTAGCCTAGCTATAGTCGACGAGCGCAGAGTTTCGCGGAACGCCTGCAAGCGCGGTAGAAAGAGGAGGATAAGGGACAAAGCGAATATAGAGTGATAGCAGCAATGGAAAAGAGGCGCCGAGTTGGCACTCTCCTCCTGACGATTTTTCAGGAGAATCGCATTTTCGAGCGGCGAGACCAGCGAGTGCAATTCGGCACGAGGTATGCTAGCAATTAAAGGTATTCCGGCCTTAATAAGGCACCAGGAGAGCCGAAGAGGGGGGAATTGGGCGATAAAAGAGGGAGAAGAAAAACGCGCGCCAAGAATGACTTCGATTAGCGCGCGTCACGCGGCCGATCCGCCGGTCGCTCTCTGAGCAACGCGCCTTATAAGCTCAAGCTCCTGAGTCTAGCTCCTCCAGCCATTATCCAGGAGCCGGAGGGGAAGGAGCAGGGGTGGGGGCGGAGCAAGAGCAACAAAAGAGAAACGGCGCGAAATGACTGCGCCGGCCGCCGTCATACTCGTTCGCGGGAGCTGTCGCGGCGTCCAGGCTCGCAGACGACGGCTAGAATTTTCTCCGTGCTCAATTAAACGAATTCCCCACATGTCTTCGCTAATTTAAGGCACGGATTCATTAAAAGGAGCCCTTAAAACAAAGCGGCCGCTTCCTATTAACCCCCCCCCCCCCTCCCCTCCATTCCAAATATTCGTGTTTGCTTTTTTCCACTGCTGCGTAATTAAAAGCAATGTTGAAAGAAACGCGAAGAACAGGACGCCGGTGAGATTGAACATACGCGCGGCGAGAGTAGAGCGGGGCATTCCGGCAGGTTGCTCGCTTTCGTCCGTCGACACGTGGGGAATCGGAAACAGAAAATGCACAAATATGAGAGCTCTGGAAGACGCGCTCCGCAATTCGCTTTCTCCTTTAATATGGGGATGTTCAAGGATAACTCAGCAAACGATCCGCATTTCGACATTACGATGCGCACCGCACGTGCACGGGGTAGATCTGCCGCATTTTCCTTAAACGTGCGCTTCGCCGTTGCAATCCTGTCGTTGGAACAACTATCTTCGAGCTGTAGCTGGAAAAGCCCTCTTGCTCTTCTCCCTTTTAGGTTTAGGCACTCGCAGGTATCTCAGCTGGTGCCGAATGAAACGAGCAAAATTTCTTTTGGAGGGTGCCGAAAATACAATCTTTCGCTAAATTCCTTGGGACAGTGATTAATTTCCTGAATGACCGTAGGACCGTTGTGCACACTAAGTAATTAAAATAAAACATTTGCCAAGCAAAACATTAGAACAGTTCGACGCTGTCGAACATGGATCTCGACCGTTAGCTTAGGGTACTTGACTGCTGATGCCACGACCACGCAACTTCTATGCCTCTGTTATAACCGAGGTTGCGTGTTCATTCAATCCGAGGTCACGTGGTATGCATGCATCATTATTAGAGACTTCTAGTACAGCCCACGGACGCTTTCGTACGATAAACTCCAGCAAATTATGGGACGCTACTTCGCGTGTTGTATCGCGGCGCTTTTTGTTGGCCGTACGAAAGCGCGAACAAGGTAGATATGCGCGAACGCAAACTACGGTGGCGACATCTAGATTTAAAATTAAAAACACATTCAGGCTTTTTTTTTTTTTTTTACTCCCAAGCCAAAAGTAGCCGAGTCTCATCGGGATTTTGGCCAGCTTATGTGCTGCGGCAGCTTCGTTGTACTCCCCAACGTTGGTATTCCCATGTTGAATACTTTTACCTTGTATTGTCGTCAGGGTGAGTACCGGCCTTCTTTCAGCCCCGTACTGCCAAGCATATTTTTACGGATACACACGTGTAAGCAGTCAAGCCAAGGCGATCCGCTTCATGGCGTTGCCATGCCAACAAAGCAACGCTACTTGTCAGGCTTAGGGACTGCGCTGCCGCCGTTCAAAATAAAAAAAGAACAAAGCAAATTATTCACTAAATATTTGAGCTGAATGCTACACGAGGCAAAGCGAAGACCCCGTGAGCCATTTATAGACGGAAGCGCGCCCAAAAACGCGGTAACGAAGACAAATTCACTCTGAAGCGGGCGGCCTGGACGCCGCCATCTTATCAACGCTGATCTCCCATCGTACGTGAGGGCTAAGTACGATAAATTCGAGTTTCGGCGTACGCTTGCCTATCGTACGAAAGAGCTCGGTCTCGGGTATCGTATAGCGCATGTGCAGTGTGCGTCACAATATTTTCGGCGTGCGCTATTCCTCTTCCTATTATAACCAAGATTACGTGTTCGTTACCTTCGAGATAGTGTGGTATGTGTGCCTCTTCGTTATAACCGATGTCACAGGTTCGTTCCGAGGTTATGTATTCGCTATATCCGAGGTCAAAGGATCGATCCAAGAATAACGCGGCTGTGGAGCTAATGCCCTAAAACAACATCGCACCCCCTACTCCCATCATTCGACAGGGTCCCCAAACTTATTCAAGTGGATATTCGACATTTGCTCTAGATGTTCGCTTATTTAAAGGTACTCGCCACAGCTCTATAAGCTGTCTGAATTAAGGGCTGCAGATAATGCACGGGAAAAAATAGACAATACTGCGAACAAAATAGCGTTTCGCTGAGAAACAGGCGGATTCCGAGTAGTCTCTGAGAGGCCGAATAGTAACAAGACGCACTTTCCGCGACTGGAAACTGGAAACGGAAAGCCCTGCTAGCGAGGCAGTTAGCCCAAATAAATCTTCGGATTTTTTTGGTTCCCTAGCCATTTTGCCCGCATCTCGAACTGTTGAGGCCGGACACTGTTATGATCGGGCTTGTAGCTGCGGTTCACGCGGCTTCTGAAGCGGTGAACGACTGGAGTCGAGCGGGCGCGGGCGTGCGCCTGATGGCCTTTTAAACGTCCCGATGCTGCTTCGCAAGACATCGGCGCACTGAGAAGAAGCCGCGGCGTCGGGTAAGCCAGACTTATCTTTGGCAGAGCCTGTGCCGGGCTCTCCTTTGGCAGATTCGAGGCGGGAGACCAGCGCGCTCGCTATTGTACCTCCTATGCCGCTTCCGAATGCTGCCACAAGTGCCAGTGGTTTCCCGGCCTATGAAAGAAGGGTTGGTCGACCACGACAGTAAATAATGTATAAAGTCACCATTTGTTAACCTCATCTCATGGACTTGGAGCCTTGATACACAGACCCGAATCGCGATAACGCCTATCAACCAAGCAGTTTCTCCGAGCTTACTTCTTTTAATCGGTAGCTGTAGACTACACATCATGTGACCGTGGCCTGAGTTAGTCGCAAAAGTCGCTGACATGTCGAGAAGGTGATGACGCCACAGGTCACTTGACAAGGCTTAGCGCTGATTGGTCGACGGGGGTGTATGACGTCATGAAACACGTGACACGGTCTAGTTTGCATATGCGCTGGCAGTTGGTAGATGCGAAAACGAGTACGTCTGGCTTCAAAGGCAGAAACTCTTTTCGGAACTTCACAATGTCAGCAGACGACGGCGAAAAAATGAGAAACTACAAAACACCTCTAAGTCACTCGGTTGAACCCATTATATATACTATAAGCGCCTGTAGAGCCGCGCGCTCAGACCCACCAATTCAAGCACTTCTATAGAAATAAGTAACGCAGAAATCTGGGCGAGTTGGAGAACGTTCATGGTGTAAAAAATAGCGCTTGTCTGCGCCGCCCTTTCTCTCCTTGTATTTTTCGCGCTATGTTTTACATCATGAACTTGCAGAGAAGTGGCGGTTCCACCCATGGATTTGGAAGGTCAACGTATGGAAGGAGTATCGGCTGGAGCACAGCGACAAAATGCACGTCGAGTTGCAATCACAGAATTATGCACCAGCAACGTTGATTCTATAGTTCTGTCGTATTTATTTTTATGGGCACGTAAGCGTCCCCATAACTTTTTTCTTGGGCGCCTGTATTCTCAAATTACGTGACCGTAAGCCCAATGTCACCTTTAGGCCAGAGTGACAGATATCCTCCTGCCTGAAAACCTGGTGGATCATTCGTTACTCGGGAAAAAAAAAAAAAAAACATTTTATGACCATTCAACCAAAACTACAGAGTCAACACACACTTAGCTCACTACGTATACGAAGTATAGACAATGCAGACATTTTGCGGAATGGGCTGGGGAGTATGAAGCTATTGCGGAATTATTCATATTAATATTACATCAGTGTTATACTACAGCACTAACCAGTAAACCGTTAGTACAGCGCATTTTAACGTTCGTAAAATACGCCGTTTGCCTGACGATAGCTAACCTGCCTTTCGGGAATTTGACGAAGTGGCGTACGTGGGCCGCGGCGGCTGTGCCCAATTCCTGCCTGTTTCTGTACGCTTTCGCCATGCGCCTGTTTTGGCAACGTGCGCCATGCGGGCCATTGATTAGTCACAAATTTACGCTCACATAGGCCTTGAGTGGTATAAAAGAACACATTTCTGTGTAATTGGCGACTAAAAAACCAGTAATTTGACGTAAAGGCAGAACTGACACAGAAGCCATAAGTGAGGCAAAATATGCCTGAACTACGTAGTGTGGTAGCACTGGGAAAAAAGCCCCGCCCCCGTAGCCTTGCAGCATAGCCAGAGAAAGCTGTCCTCGTGCATAGCCGGGACAGGTAAGTACAATTTAACACGCGTGAACTCTCATAAACAGGCGCATATATGCGAAGTTAATTTTATTTTCCAAACACAATTGCCTCAAGGGTTCAATCATGTATCAATGTTTAAACGTGCGGTGGCGCGACCATCGGATCGTGAGGCCAAGGTGTGCACCTGCTTCGCTCTTACCTAGGGGCAAGGGAAGGAGAAAGGTAATTAAGTGTTGCGGAAGTAAACCGTCCTCCTTAGGACGTGCGAAGTGTCGGGCATTGGCGGTTTACACGAATATCACGAATAGAAATTGCATGTCCGCTGCTCCTAAAAAGGAAATGAGAAGAACCGAAAAAAAATCGTTTTTCTTTTTTGCACGCAACATTTTCGCAATCGCTGTAACAGGCATGACCGCGCGGGGTTCTTCAGCGAGCGCCGATACTTCGGCACCATTGAGTAGTTTGGCCGCCAGTATTTATAAGTACGCATATGGCGGTGCAGAATGTGCTTAACTCCCAACTATTGTTAATAAATAATTCATTAGATGGCCGCGTAGCAAGCTATCTTGGTATATGTGATTAATGTGCCTTCTTTCATGAAATCACATCACACACTCAGGAAGAGAGGAAGAGAAAACCTGCCTCGATTTCGTGCCTATTTTTTGCGAGAAACGGCGCCGTAACGGAGGAATTTAAAAATGCTTTTGACCATGAATCGAATCGTGAGGCAAATAGTGGCTTCATTATGCACTATACTTCACGTTTCTCGAAAGCCAAGTGCTTAGCAGCCGGGATTGTCATCAGGTGTATGCTCGTGTCGCTTCCGTAAATCATTCTCTTGTATTAACCCTCGCCTATCGTCTACGTGTCCATCCTGGAAGTTAAGTGCAGTCTGTGCACAATGCAGAAAGTGCGGACCGGACATATCGGCGGCTTGTTTTGAGTTCTCTGCAGGGCGAGTACTGACCTACCATACAAGGTCGCAAGATGATCGGTCAACAGATGTTTGCATTCAGAGCGGCTGAATGCAAAAATTCAACGCGGCCAATAGACGCAGGCTTCTGTCACAGAATCAACGCTCTCAAGCGATGGACGACTGCTGTCAAGTATACACGCATAATACTCCCGCCACCACAGACAACCAGAACAGTGTGCTGCTAGCTAAGGATGCAATCCATATTTTTTAAAGCAAATATTTTATTTTTTATTTGCCACGCAGTCTGTCATGCATATAGCCAGCCTCTAAACTGAAGCGTACTTCGCTATGAATAATTAATTAAGAGAGCTTCGGGCGTGAAACATATGTTAAGCGGCAGAAGCATACCAGCGACGCATTTTTTTTTTTTTTCATTGACCGGGACCAAAAAATACCCACAAGAAAAGGTAAGCTACTGTTGTTGTATCAGCGCGATGGCAAGTGAACACCTGCATGGTGCCGCAAGTCAACCGGTTAAAGAACACATCGATAAGAGCACTTAAGTAAATAATATTAAGGCGGAAGCCTTTAATGCCTCCTTGTTGTCAAGCAAATTTCGGCAGAGGTTGTCACGCTTTCGAGGGAGATAGTTAAAAATAAATAAATAAATCTTGTCTTCACCGGGAATCGAACCTTAATCCATTGGATCCTCAGCTGAGCGCCTTACCAACTACGCCCCGCCCGGAATTTGTTTTTTTTTTTTTTTTGACATGATATTTATTATACACAAAGGGTTGTGTACACAGACTATTTACAATTCCTTCAGCCATTGCTGAGATGCACAACAGAAGACACAACTTTTTAAAAGGCAGGCAAAAATAAGCACCGTGTCACCAGCGGAAACCAATCAGGTTGAAAGTCATTTTCATCATAAGTGTCCTTCAGTTGCAGAATCATTCTGCTAAAATGGAGTCTAGGTGGAACAACAGGTTCAGCGTTGCGATCCAACATGCGTGTCTTCCACAAGCTATGAAGTCCAATAAGGAAAAACATGTCATATGGTTCGTAATCAGATTGTGTAACAGCAAGATACCGCAAGCTGTGCGAATTTAGAACAAAGTCTTTCTTTAGAGTTCTTTGTAGCACATCCCAAAAAAGAATTGCGTCTATGCTATTAATGAAACAGTGCTCAATTGTTTCGGGCACATCACACAGACGGCAGTTTACAGAAGATACAAAAATATTTTTTCTATGGAGCCATGTGTTAACAGGTAGAGCTTCGGTGTGTAATTTAAAGAAAAATGTTTTCGTGCAAGGAGAAATCTGCATTTTGCGCACCCTTTTTAACACATCATGACCCTTAAAGCCAAAGTATAAAGAACGATACAGTGGTGGCGGAAAAAGAATTGCTACCAAATCCTTGTATAGTGTCTTACGCGAAACAGAATATAACTACTCATTCGAGAATCGTACTGTCAAAAAACTCACCGAAGCATAAACTTCGTGCATAAATCCTATCTGCGGGCGATCAGTAAAATCTGAAGAAACCACTAAGTCGGGAAGCAGATTCATGAAATTAACTTGCAGGAATGCTCTAATAATCGGATGTGAACAATCACGAAAAAAGAAGAAACGGGCAACTAACTGTCTTGCATACAGATGCACTAAGCCGAGCCCCCCTGCACAAACAGGTCTGAATAGGTTATCACGCCGAATCGGTTCAAAATTGGATGACCAAATAAACGTCGCAAATATTCGGTGAAAACGCTGGATCTAATGCCTAGCACAGTGGAGGACCTGAAGCACATAATAAAGTTTTGTCGCCAAAAACTTTTTTTTTAGCATGGTATTTATTGATGGTATTTATTGCAGGGTATTTATTGCATGCTTTTAAATGCAGGAAAGAGCTGTATACGTTATTTACAAAGTAATCAGCCTGTAGGCGAAAAGTCCATTTGAAACGTGCAACAAAACACCACACAACTAGAATACAACTTAGCACAACTTCACTAAAACGCTGGCAAGGAAAGACAACACATCAACAATGGCAGCCAGTTCGGTTGATAGTCACTATCTTCGTGTCTCTAAGTTGGTGCACCATCCGGCCGAAATGAGTACTGGGGGAAACAAGAGGCTTAGCATTACGATCCAACATACGCGTTTTCCAAAGACTGTGCAGTTCAAGCAGGAAAATCATGTCAAAGGTTTCATGGTCATGTTCGGTGGCCATTAAGTAACGCACACTGCTGGAATCCAAAATGAACTCTTGCTTCAGTATTCTTTGCAGAGCGTCCCAAAAATAATATTGCAACTTTTCAGGCAATAAAACAGTGTTTTCGATGGTTTCTGGTGTATCATGTAGCTGACAATTAACACAAGAAACGAATATATATATATATATATATATATATATATATATATATATATATATATATATATATATACATATATATTGTGGAAGAAGGCTAGGTCAAGACGGCGAGGTCGTGGCGGCAAGGACAGCCAAGCCTTGTCTAGCGTTTTAATCCGATCACGAACCCAGGCACGCGCCGGAGCCGGCGCCGCGGGACGATGATGATGGCATGTACAAATGAAAGAAGATGATGATGGCATGTACAAATGAAAGAAGGTCCACAGAAGGCTCACACAATCTGCCCGGGGGGTCGGAAGCGGCCAGCCTGGCCGCTCCTAACTAACCGATGTACCGCGGCGCACAAACGGTTTCAAGCGAGAAACATGTACAGTTTCAGTTCCACGGTGGCGTCGATCGGCTGGGGGATCAACGGGCGTGACTTTGTAGTTAACTGGAGAAGTTTGGCTGATGATCTTGTAGGGACCAAGGTAGCGGTGGTGGAATTTGTCACTAAGGCCAGGGGTGCGCAGTGGAGTATAAAGCAGTACTTCGTCACCGGGACGATAAGAGACCACGCGATGCGTAGAATCGTAGCGACTCTTGCGGTCTTCCTGGCACGCTGCTGCGTTGAGGCGGGCAAGATGACGGCATCTGGCCACACGAGATAAGAACTGGGTAGGCACTGATGTAGAGTAGTCGGGCGTAGAGAAGAAGGAAGCGTCGAGAATTGTAGTGGGAGGACGGCCATAAACGAGGAAAAATGGAGAATAACCGGTAGTCCGCTGTACTGCTGTGTTATAGGCGAAAGTGACGAATGGTAGAATAGTGTCCCAATTTCGATGATCCGGTGTGATCTACATGGAGATCATATCCGATAAGGTGCGGTGAGATCGCTCAGTCAGCCCGTTAGTCTGGGGATGGTAGCTCGAGGTTGTCTTATGAAGGGTGGATGACGCGTAAAGAACTTCGGCAACGACTGTCGATAAAAAGGCCGTTCCGCGGTCACTTAGGAGCACCCGAGGAGCTCCATGACGCAATACAATTGATCGCAAAAAGAAATTTGCTACTTCTTGAGCGGAACCAGTCGGTACAGGTGCTGTCTCAGCGTAGCGTGTAAGGTGGTCGACAGCTGTTATAATCCAATGGTTACCCCCATCGGAGAGAGGTAGGGGACCATATAAATCGATGCCGACTACGTCGAATGGCGTGGCGGGACAGGGAACAGGTTGTAGAAGGCCAGCGGGTGAAGAAGTCGGCCGTTTGCGACGTTGGTATAGAGGGCAGGATGCGACGTATTTGGCAACGCTGGAAGATAGGCCAGGCCAAAAGAATCGTTTTTTCACGCGGTCGTAGGTTTTGTCAACACCAAGGTGACCTGCAGTAGCGTCATCGTGGAGAGCCGCCAGTATACGTGGGCGAAGCACACGCGGCAAGACTGGGATCCAGCGAGTTCCACCAGGGCAATACACGAAGCGGAGTAGGATGTCATCTTCGAGCTTGAAATTGCGAAGTTGTCGGCGAAGCCGAGCATTGGGTGGGTCCGAAGCGCCAATAAGGCGGTCGATGATGGGACGGCAGTAGGCATCGGCTAATTGCTGTGAGCGGAGAGCGTGTTTGTTCTCAGAGTCGTCAAATGAAACTGTTGTGATATACGTTGGGGAAAGAGATGGTCGGCTGTGGTCATAGGTGGAAACGCATTGGGAAGAAAAACAGCAAGCCGATTCCGAAAGTGGACAGCGAGAAAGAGCGTCGGCGTCTTGGTGTTGGTGACCCGATTTATAAGTGACGTCGAAATTGTATTCTTGCAGGCGTAGAATCCAACGGCCAAGTCGGCCTGTCAAATTTTTGACCGAAGACAACCAGCAAAGAGCATGGTGATCGGTCACAACTGTGAAGTGCCGACCGTATAGGTAAGGGCGAAACTTTTGGACAGCCCAGACGACGGCAAGGCACTCCTGTTCGGTAATAGTGTAATTTTTCTCAGCTGGAGTCATAGTCCGACTGGCGAAGGCAATCACTTTTTCACGCGAAGTTGCATCGCGCTGCAGAAGTACAGCGCCAAGACCGAGACCACTGGCATCAGTGTGCAGGATGGTTGGAGCGCTGTCACTGAAGTGGCCAAGAACAGGGTCTGATGTGAGGGCGTGTTTCAGGTTATTAAAAGCAGCTTCGCACTGTTCAGTCCACACGAAAGGGCTGCGTGCTTTAAGTAGTTGATGAAGTGGAGCAGCAATACTTGCAAAATGCTTTATAAAACGCCGGAAATAAGACGCCAGGCCGAGAAAACTGCGCAATTCTGTAGTCCGTTGTGAACGATCAAATTTCAAGACCGCGATGATTTTTTCAGGGTCTGGACGAATGCCGTCATGGCTGACAAGATGGCCCAATATTTTAATTTCCTTCTGTGCAAAGTGGCACTTCTTGGTGTTGAGCTGAAGGCCCGCTGAAGCGAGACACGTGAGGACCTCATTCAGGCGCGTGAGATGGTCGTTAAAAGTTGACGAAAAGATGTCAATATCATCCAAGTAACATAAACAGGTTCTCCATTTTAGGCCACGAAGCACAGTATCGATCATCCTTTCAAATGTCGCTGGTGCGTTACAAAGTCCGAAAGGCATAACATTAAATTCGTAAAGGCCATCGGGAGTTGCGAAAGCGGTTTTTTCTTTATCGTCCTCGTGCATAGGTATTTGCCAATAACCTGAGCGGAGGTCCGAAGTCGAGAAATATTCGGCGCCTTGGAGAGAGTCAAGGGCGTCATCAATTCTTGGCATTGGGTATACATCTTTGCGGGTAATTTTGTTGAGTGCGCGGTAATCAACACAAAAGCGTACCGAGCCGTCCTTTTTTTTTAACTAACACTACTGGGGAGGACCATGGACTCGTCGAGGGACGAATAATATTGCGATGGAGCATGTCATTTACATCTTCTTCAATTACTTTTCGTTCTGAGAGGGAAACCCGATAAGGCCGTCGGCGAACGATAGAGTTACCTTCAGTAATGATGCGATGGTGCGCAACACTAGTCCGTCCTAGTGGTGGGGAAGTGGCATCAAAAATGGCTTGGTGTTGTCGAAGCAATGTCAGCAGTTCTTGGCGTTGGTTCGGCGTGAGGTTAGGATTAATAGTCTTTGTGAGAACAGAAAGAGAGACGTCTGTCGAAACACGGTGCTGAGGCTGAGGGGCGGTGAGCACCATCAAGGACAAAGGTTGAACATCCACCATGCAGGGGAGAGAAGTTCCTTTTCGGAGCACGAGGGATTCACGTGAAGTGTTAGTGGCCGCTACTGTCGCTGAGCCGTTGCAGAACCTCACAATACTAGACGGGAATGCGATACCGCGTGCAAGATGACGGTAAGATGGTGTGATGAGTACGTCCCCGTCAGCGATGTGGTCAGAAACAACGGTAAGCAGTTTTTCGCACTGAGGAGGCAGAACAGTATCAGCGGCGGCAACGAGGGGATGATGTCGTTCAGAAACTTCAGATCTAAAAACACTGTCTGTCATATGGATAACACGGTCGCCACAAGAAATTAACGCCGAAGCGGTTGACAAAAAAGCCCATCCAAAAATCATTAGATGCGCACATGGTGAGAGCACAGCAAACTGCACATGATGGCGGACGCCGTCAATAACAACTCGTACGGTGCACTTTGCTAAAGGGCGCAAAGGGACGTCATTGGCTCCATGGAGTTCAGGCCCATCATATGGTGTCGTAACTTTTCGCAAACGGTAGCACAAATCAGCGTGAATGACAGAAATTGCAGCCCCTGTATCAATCAATGCTTCGACCGGTAACCCTTCAGCAGAAATTGCAGCCCCTGTATCAATCAATGCTTCGACCGGTAACCCTTCAGCGAAAACAGAAATCACATTATACGGGCGATCTGGAGGACTTTTGGTAAGTTCGCAGACTGCAGTTTGACCTCCGGAAACTTCAACGCTTAGTTTTCCGGATGGCGGACAGGGAGAGTTGTTGCGGGTCGGAGAGGGGAAACTGAGCGGCGGTATAGGGATAGGGACCGACGTCGGGGTGCATGGGTTCCACGAGGCTCAGACGAGGATTCTGGAGGTGGGGATGATCTTCGAGGTGGGCTGGAAATAGGTCGTCGCTGATAATATGAGGGTACGTCACTTTCAAAGGCGTCATAACCACGCCGCTCGTTCTGAATACGTCGACGGCAGAAGCGGGATATATGTCCTCGTATTCCACAGTAGTAGCACACTGGGCGAGAGGGGCGCCAGGGTGCGTAATAGGGTGGCGTAGGCTGAGCCGTCGTCACGGCGTTGATGTGGTTGTAGGGCGATGCCAGTTGGGGCGGCGGAACAAAAGGAGGGGGTGATGCTGCGACGTGCGCGTAAGTCGATGCTGGGCGGGGGGCAGGAGGGTCGGACGCCATAGGTCTCGTGATTGTTGCCAGCTCATCTTTAATGATGTTGCGGAGACCGGCCTCATTAGAAGGTACGGAAGAATGATCGCACCCGTGTCGAAAGACAGGCTTGAGGGCTTGGAGCTCCTCCCGGATGATGGCTCGAATCAGTGCCCGTAGATCCAGGTCAGCATAGGTCGGGCCAGTAGCAATGCCGGGCTGCAATCGGGAGGACTGCAGCTGGTCGATGCGTTGGCAGGTCGCAATAATGGCGTCAACAGTAGACGGATTCTGGGCAATCAGGGTATTATAAGCCACAGAATTAATTCCTTTTAAGATGTGGTGTACGCTTTCAGGTTCCGGCATGATGGGACTAACACGCCGGCAGAGTGCAAGTATGGCCTCTATGTAAGACGCGTACGACTCATCGGGACCTTGGAGGCGAGAGGCGAGCTTGTTCTTCGCGACCTCAGTCCGAACTGCTGGGTCCGCGAAATATTGGCGGAACTGCTGCTTGAATGTTGTCCAGTTAGTGGTGTGGGGTTCGCGGTTAATAAACCAGGTTCTGGCGACCTCAATGAGATAGAAAGAAACATTCAGAAATTTTAGAGCATCGTCCCACCGGTTGTAGTTACTGCAGCGTTCATAGCGTTACTGCAGCGTTACTGCAGCCAGTCATCGACGTCTTCGTCGCGACGACCAGCGAACAGCGGCGGGTCGCGTTGTCGTGTGGGCACAGTCGGAGGGGGTGGTGCAGCCGAGGTAGAGGGTCCTGCCGATTCGTGGGTGCTCTCGGTAGACATAACGATGGTGGCAGGCGGTAAACAGCGACCGGAACGTAGCTCCAGCGAGAGGCAGGGCACAAAACAGCAAGGGGATCAATTCTCACCTCCACCACTTGTGGAAGAAGGCTAGGTCAAGACGGCGAGGTCGTGGCGGCAAGGACAGCCAAGCCTTGTCTAGCGTTTTAATCCGATCACGAACCAAGGCATGCGCCGGAGCCGGCGCCGCGGGACGATGATGATGGTATGTACAAATGAAAGAAGATGATGATGGCATGTACAAATGAAAGAAGGTCCACAGAAGGCTCACAATATATATATATATATATATATATATATATATATATATATTGTGTGTGTGGGTGTGTGTGTGTGTGTGTGCGTGTGTGTGTGTGTATGCGTGTGTGTGTGTGTGTATGCGTGTGTGTGTGTATGCGTGTGCGTGTGTGTGTGTGTGTGTGTGTGTGTGTGTGTGTGTGTGTGTGTGTGTGTGTGTGTGTGTGTGTGTGTGTGTGTGTGTGTGTGTGTGTGTGTGTGTGTGTGTGTGTGTGTGTGTGTGTGTGTGTGCGTGCGTGCGTGCGTGTGTGTGTGTGTGTGTGTTTGAAGCCATGAAGTTTAAAGAAAAACGTTTTAGTAGATGGCGAGATCGGCATTTTGCGTACCATTTTTAACACATAACGCCCCGTAAAATGAGAGCAGAGTCGTGAAACGTTCATCATAATTCCCCTTGTCTACAATGAGGATAGCGGGGTTCCACAAGTGACAGATACTGCGCCTTTATATTTCCAGTAAACGAATTATAGAACGCCAGTGAACTTCGATGCGTTCAATGGAATGCTGGTTGTGTTCGACAAGGGGCGCGCCATGTACCGTCACGACTGGTCATGACGTTACCAGACGATTCATGAATAGACGAAGCTGACCCCGCCGGGCGTCCGATCCAGGCGTTCGTGCGGCGCCTTTCATTTTTTGGCTCTTCCTCGAACGCCGCACCACACAGCAAACAGAAGCAGTCCCAGATGTCTACGAGGCATTAGTACAGTAGGCATCAGCGGCATTTCAGATTGATTTACAGGATCGATAAGGCGCAGTATTTGTCACAATTCTCCGTGGACACATGTACCACACCGTAAAGGAAGGGAGGAAGGTGGGAGTGAAATAAGAGAGGGAAATAGAGGTGCCGTAGTGGAAGGCTACGATCCACTGCGCTATAATGGTTTTCACCTCATCGCACTTTAGGGGTTCAAAGTGCCCTCTAGAATTTTTTTCAGAGGGAAATATGTGTGTGTAGGTAGGAAGTAAGATTGTTAAGTGCTACCTACTGTTAGTGAAGTCAATAACGCCGGAGTGTCCGCTATACAGCACTGCGAGCACCGTATGCATCACCAGCCTAATGTACTGCGTCCAGTGCAAGACAAAACCCTCTCTCATCTAACCCAAGCGTTCTAATGCACCAGCCATTGAAGATAGAATCTATGTTGTCACATTCCAGCGATACCGGAGCTTCATTGCTGCTGGTGGTTGTAGTAGGAGCAGTGCTAATAGCAATGAGAATACTAGAGGTAGTAATAGTTGTTATTGACGATTAGTCCACGCGTTCCAAAAGGGATCGCGTTGAGGGGACGTGCAGCGTAGGATACTGGAGTGTATTGCAAAACAGCGTCTCAATTTTGCTGCGACATGGAAATGCCGTCCGCTGTGAGTGAACGCTCACAGTTCTTCCACATTCAGAGACGGCACACCAGACATTTCGGGTTCTGTTCATTCGTTTTCAGCACTCTGCCATGTGTGAGGCTGAGAGAGCAAACTATTACTGTGGCGTTTCGCCTCCGAGGGCTAGCCTCTTAGTTCTAAAGTCCAGCGCTGGTTACTATCGCGCAACGCGGACCTGCAGAAGCTTGTGTGTGGGCAAGGAGAGGGATGAACAGTGCGCCATTAGGAAAACAGAGGAAAAAAGACAGTCGAAGCGCCGAAGTGAACATAAAGAGCAAATGGCCTTTTTAAAAACACTCTGCCGGTAAGTACTAAGGCAGACGGATAGGTTACTCTCCTGGAACCCCACCGTATTTTCCTGCGCAGAAAGGCGGCTGCATATCTATGAATATCCCAAAGGAGAGTCCCGAAACTCTTCCGCATTGGAAGCGCCAGCAGAAAGGGTACTGCGGTGACGTCACTGTCACGAAGCTTCTTCAAGGGATCATTTGCACTAATCATAATCAGAGAAGCCACTTCCGAAGACCGGTCGTGATGCGCTGAAACAGAATAGCAGCAAATGGGTTACAAACGGTACTGTGCCCAAGTCTAAGCACTAAAAACCAGGAAATAAAATTGACTCATTTTTTTCTACAATTGTTTAGCCAGACTCGAGCTCACATACACGCCGACGGTCTTGAGTGCACTGAGTTTTGAATTCCTTTATTTCCTATTTCTTCTTAGGTCTTATATGTGTATGAAAGCAAACCAGAAGCGCAATGGAAAATCCTCCCGTTTAACCGAACAACATACCAGAGAATCTAAGATAGCTGCCTTAACGCGTCGCCGCCTTCCCATCAATACAGTCGGCATCTCATTGATCGCTATAGCACGCTACACTCACCGCGACTTGCTTTTTCCACTGGAACTGGCACCACCTTCGATAACGCACTAATACTAAAAGAACCATCGGAGCGCATCGGCTTCGGCAAATAGAAGCACTGGGAAACTCATTTCATCTACTTACCGCCTCGCGAGATACACCCAAATGCATTACCTCCGAGAATCGCGGAGAGGCCCGTATACAGGAATAAGCGGCCCAGGAAAGAAAGGGAGGCAGAAATAAATTGGAAGCACCTCCTGCAATCTTATTCCTCCGTTGGCGCTAGGTTGCAAAGCGGTCTCAGTCGGAGGGCAAATATGTCTGTGCGCTGACATTTACGTGGAATCTGAGCAGCCGAGTACGCCGATCAAGCTGCGGGCTTTGGCGTGCGTGCTTCGAATAAAGGGGCGACGGACGACGAACTATAATTTCCAGCTAGCGACGAGCTTATTTGGAAGCGAGTGCTTCAGAAAAGCAAGGATGCAGGGATACGCTGCAAGATTCCAGGCGTGGGCGGCGCAGATGGAATCCTGCCTTATGTATTCGAAAATATGCCGCCAGTTTCGCGTAACCGGAAGCACACGGTTCGGAAACCTGCTCGCTGATTGCGCGAGAATGAAACGCCGGATTTTTCTCGGTCACGTGTGTACCCGGGAGCGGATCTTTTATTTCCTCATGCGCTGCCCGCGTGACACTTGCGCAAACGTATTCTCATTGGGGCAGCAGGGGAACGCCTTTTCAGTATTGGCACGTGTCGACGTCGAGCCCCGCACACCTATTGCTGTAATACTACAAGGCACGCTAAATAACCGCTAGCAATTATGTCCCAATAGTAATCTTGCAGATGGTACTAATTCTGGGAGTGGATGTGGGTTGAGAAAATGCACCGCAGAGTTTTTACTGTTAAGATGAAATTCGTTTACACCCGACAATATGACTTGCATATCGTGCATTTACAGTTTGGAAGACTGAGCTAACACTCGCAGTGTGGGTATCTGGTGCCTGTATTGACCCAAATGAAGCAGTTTTGCGCATGTCCGGTAGGTGCGCTAGCCGTCAGTTGAGTTCGAATTGTGGATTATTAACCGGGTTAAGTGGAGAAATATGAGAGAGGCCTTCGCCCTGCAGTGGGTATAATCAGTCTGATGATGATGATGATGATGATGATGATGATTAATACAGCAATACGGTCGAGGTGGTGTTGACACCGCAGAAGAGTTCTGTGTATCTGAAATCGTGCGACGTTTCCAATCGGCTTAGTCCACTAGTATAAAAAGCTTTGGCTTGTGAAAGTGAGAATCCCCGTTATGCATGCATACACATGCACGTTCGGTTGTCTTTGCCCGCATATGCGTTCTTAAGACTGACGCGCCCGTCTAGCAAGGTGGCAGACAGTCTCGCCGCCACCAGCGATTATTCCGCTTATTATTATTAAAACAGAAACTTGATTTTGGTATGCCCTGGACATGACCAGCGGCGGCTTCCCAGCGGGCGTTGTACGCAGACACCTTAAATCTGCAAACCTTTTCCTTCGCTTCATCTGCGAGGTACCTTCATTTCAGTTCAGTCGTTCAGTCGTGTCCGACTCTTCGTGACCCTATGGACCATGTCACGCCACGCTTTCCTGTCTCTCAATATCTTCCTAACATCACATAACTTCATCTGCAGTGCCTCGAGGATGCCATCTAACCATCGCGTTCGCTGCCTACCCCTTCTCCGTCGACCCTCAACCTTTCCCAACATCAAATCTTTCTCCAGCGACTCCTCTCTTCTCATCAGATGACCAAAGTAGCTGAGCTTTAACTTTAGAATTTGACCCTCTAATGAGCAGTCAGGGTTTATGGTTGACAATATCGACTGATTTGATCTTCTGGCAGTCCAAGGATATCTCAAGAGTCTTCGCCAGCACCACAATTCAAACGCGTCAATTCTTCGGCGGTCAGCCTTTTTCACAGTCCAACTCTCGCACCCATGCATCACAACTGGAAAGACCATAGCACGAGTTATACGGATCTTGGTTGGCAGACTAATGTCTCTGCTCTTTACTAGGCGGTCAAGGCTAACCATTGCTCTCTGCGAGGTACCTTAGCCACTGCAAATTTTAACGAAGTTGTTTGCATATGCGTGCACAAAACAAATGTAAAGAACTATCCTTGAACCGAGTTTGACGAGTGTTACCGCCGTATTCACAAACACGCCTTCACTCGAACTTCTACTCCAAGCGGCCCTCGAGGCCTGTTTTTCGTTTCACAAAGCAATCTCCACTCGAATCGCTCCTCCAGTGTCAGAGAAAACTTGAGTTTTCTCGAGAATCTCGAGTCTGCGACGACGCTACCTTGGCCGCTCCTCGACCGCCACTCCGCTTGTAAACATGGCCGACATCGCATCGCTCGCTCGCTGTGTGGAATTCGTTCTACCGGTATACCAAAAGTTTCACGAAAGAAGATACGACAAGGATGCACCGAACCTTTCGCTAAAGCATCAGCTGAAAGTGACAGTGACCCGGGACTTCTGGCACGCTACCGTTTTACGAATGTGGTCATGGACAGCCTCCGGCCGTCCCTGCCGCTCACGCCGAACATGGATAACCGTGATCAGCCACCGACGTCTGTGTTGTTTGATCGTCGCATCGTCGCATTGCGCGTGTGTGGCGCGGGCACAAGTCGTCACAGGATAAATGGATAACCTTTTCGGAGCCCACCGAGTGCAGAGATGAGGCGCGATTTGGCTAAATGGTGAGCTCGCCCGCGGCCGGAGTCGAGCTGCGGCGGCGCACTTTCTGTGGCTCGCCCCGCGCGCTTCCGCAGACGGCGCCGAACTTGTGGGGGAACAGCGTGTTGTATTTTGCTGACATAAATGGCTTGCCCGTCGCCCGAGGGTACGTAGTACGTCTGCGGACGCGCGGCCGGCGCGGCACTGTTGAGGGAGCGCGTTGGTGTGCTCCTCGTATACGGAGGGATATTCGCGGCCGACGAAGAGCATGGCTTTTCAAGCACGTTTTCAATTAGGGCTCCCTACTTGTTTGGAAACCGCACACGGCATTTTCTTCTAGAGGGTCGAATTCAGCGTGCATGAGCTGCAATGCGCTGCGAAGCAGCACGCATGTTTAGCTCGCCTCCGAGCAGGCCAGAGCCATGCTGGTAGGAGTTCGCGGCTTGTACTTTTTTTTTTTCCTGCAATGTATTTTGACGCCCGGCAATAAAAAAAAGCATGGTAAAAAAAAAAGTTGGTCAAGCCTGTCAAAAAAAAAAATAAGAAGAAACGTCTGTCAAAGCCTGGCAATAAAAAAAAAAGGCAAAGCGGCAAAGGCCGAGCGTAGATCTCACACCAAAAAATAAACCAAAGTATTCACACCATTTCTCGAAGCTGACGTCACCAGCAGCGACTGTTGCCAGATGCGAAAACATTTTCAGCCATTTTTCACAGCCGCCCTTTTCATCCAGCCCACAAAGCAAGTTACACTATGCTGTTAACGTCGAGGTCGGTTGCGAAAGTTGTTTAGAAGACTTGACATGAAAAACTGAGCATGTTACATAGTTCAGCACGCAGTTTTCGGGCCAAAAGTTTATCTTAATCTCGTCCCCATATGCCACTTGCACTGCTCCGAGTGGAGGAGGTATTCTCGAGGAGAACTTGTCGGAGGAAACGTCGAGGGACGTTCATGAATCCGAATCGGCCCTGGAGTGGAGTAGCGGCTGTATTCTCCGCTCCGAGGAGTGGAGGTGGAGCGTCGAGTCGAGGCGCGTTTGTGAATACGGGCGTTAGCCATCCGTCGAACATAGTCGCTGCTGCCGCTTCGATCTTGGCTCGCTTCCACGCTTGGTAAGCTCGAGAAGCATCGCCGCGAGATCAACCTAGAGGCGGCGCCACCGTCGCTCCGATAGTGTGGATCGGCAGCGGTGGCGCTCGCAGATACGCACGCGGCGTATGTCTGCTTTCGAGTTTACGGTGGTTTTGTAGGGGATGAAAACATGCATTATGCAATGAATCAGCGATTTACTGTTTAGAGTGTTCCAATATGCAGAAAAAAAATCCGTGGATTTCGCCAATGCAGCAAAAATAAATAAATAAAAAGATGCGAAGATTTTAGGAAAAGAAGGCACGCAACCACTCGTCTTTTAGATTTATACTGGCATCGCTTTGCACGCTTTTTGCGTTGTACGGCGCTCACAGGCCTGATACTCGGGCCTGAACATGACATATCACCTTTTCAGCATGTTCGCGTGTCTTATGCGAGTGAGACAGGCGATTTTAGTGTCAAGCTCAAGGCGATACAAGGTTCGCGCTCTGGTCTGCAGCCCTTTAGAATGAATTGAGGCTGTCTGGTTCACTATATCCGACTTGACTCGAGGATTGAGCAGGTTAATTGTAGCACTGACAGCGTACTGACCGGCGGGTTGCCGTAGAGTGAGTGGACAACAACTCTGGCCAGACAAACAAGCACAAGTATTCCCCGAAAATGAGATTACGCCGACACTGTACAGGAAACCTCGCCGCACAGGAAAGCTGACTACTCACGTGTAGAGCGGTGAGTGGATTGAGTTAGCCGAGCTCGCTTCAAGGCGGATGCTTCTTACGACAGATAATCCAGTGTTGCATTGTGAAATGACTCTAAATGATTTCCTGAAACCGAGGGAAGTATAAGAAATTGCTGATCTGAGTGATGTTGATAAAGAGCAAATTAGCAATATAATTTTTTTTTTTCAATGACAATGAATTTCGCCATGTGATAGAATTTTTACGAACTTGACAAAATTTAGGACTATCAGCGATTAATTTTCAGTAACATTAAAGGGCAAGCTACGAATCAGTAGCTGCGAAGGCATTGTAAAAACTGCGCTTGGTCACTGTCATGTTCAGGCAAGGAATTTTGAAGGCTGCAGATTTCTTTATCGTTGTAATTAATGTTGAACACTGAATCAATCTTATGCGAATTAAAATATTAGGGTTACTTCCAAAACTGGTGCTGAATATAAAACTATCTTAAAATAAATGGAGTTCATCTTAGCATGCGACTATAAATATGTATTTATTCCCGAATTAAACACCGATGGTTAAGCCCGTATGAAGCTATTTTACTCCCCTTGTCAGAAACAACGAGTTTGCTCGAAAGACAGCACAGACGAAAAGGGGTTCTAATATGATTCTAATGGGCTACTAGTGTACATTGATCTATATGTATTATGTAATATTTAGTACAACAGGTGCTGAGAAGATCTGTTTCTCAAACGTTCGAGCATTTCTCTAAAGCGAAATGCGCTCACTACCACTATTACGGATGCGCAGAAGCCTTCAACAAAAGAAAAAAGAAGAAGAAGAAGAAGGAAGACAGAAATGTATATATGGGTTGAACGCGCCATGCGACATCGGCTACATGACGGATGATGTAAGGGCGGGCCTCGGTGCCGTTGACCACGTGAGATTGTTTAACGTGCAGTCAAATCCCCCAGCCTTGGAGAGCCTTTCGAAACGGCCAGGATGTAACCCCCCGTTCTCGAAATCAGCAGTCGAGCGCCCTACAATTGAGGCACCACGACAGAGGTTTAAAAAAAAAATAAAAAGAAGAAGAAGAAGAAGTACTCAGCCAACTCTATCGTGGACACCCAAGGCACAGAGTGGCTTACTCAAACTAGAGTTTGCTATGCAGCTGTCTGCGGTCACATGTTTCAGTAGCTGCGGCATTCCAAACCGAAACGGGAATATACGATTTTTGAGCGTCTGCATTAAGTTGTATTGACGGCAGCGACCTGTTTTGCTTTAACACGGCGCCTAACGACAGCAGCGCTTCGTTTGAGACACCGCTTGTACAAAAAACTCAAGCGCCGAAGACCGTGACTGATGATATGTCCTTTCCAGCGTGACATACTCAATACGGACAAGTATTCTTCTTTTAATGAAGCGTGGAGTAATAGCCTGGTTATATTTCTTTTGTAAGGGCAAATAAGTAAGCAAAAGCGCACAGGAACCGCGAAACAAACAAAAAGCACTCTTTTACACGCCGCACGCGCGCACGTAAATCCCTGCGGGCTGGCACGCGACGCGAACACGCATCCACACTTGATAGGGTTCGCCACTATGACGCTAGGTGGCGACTCTGCTCGATCTCGAGGCCAATAGTCTTGAGTTCTCGTTGTTCGACGATAGCACGGCTGTGGTCTCTGTCTTTAGCGAGATGGCGCTTGTGTATGGCGTATTGGCCTAGGTTAAATGAAGGAGTGGCGCAAATGAACCTTCATGAATGTGATGTTCAATTAATAGCGCGAGAACGATGAGGAAAAATTAGTTGTGGTTTATGTCTGGTTAACTCTAGTTGAATTGCGATAGCAACGGCGGAAGCTCCTTTTGCCTGCTACATTATTCCCCTATCGCACCCTATCAGTGTAAGGTGCTACATTATTGGGGACACCTAAGCTCATCCTTTAAGAGTATGACGCGAGAGCGTAAGTTACTAGTCTTCTTCTTTATGTATCAACGACAAAGCATACTTCGGTGTTTGAAACTCATATCTGATGCAAGTAAGAGGCACATACCAGCATTTGCGACGACGAGTTAAGTGGCAGTGTGTATTCTTACACAAATAAGAATACATATGATTCACTCGACGTTCGCTCCGAGACTTGTACTCTTGCAGTAAGCGCAAGTCGGAAATGTAAGTGTCTTTTCTTATGCGGTATTTAGAATATTAAGTTCGAGAAGACAATTTCGTAGGCACTTTTTTACTGACTTCTTTTTTTAACATGTATTGCTGCTGGTTGCTGTCATGTCAGCCCGTATACAGAGCTGCAATATTGATATGAGCTGGAAGTAATGCGGAAGACGCAAAAAGCTTGACCTCCGACAAAACCTATATTGAAATATTCGAAGCTCATTTGAATGTTGTTTATACCCTATCAAGCTCTTTCCTGTTTTGTCTATCTCCTTCTGAATTTCTCCTGGAACGGACGTTCAACGTACTGTGCAAAATAACGTTTTTATTTCGAGGGAAACATCCGCAGTACAGCCACAAGGCTTACCTACCTTGCTCTTAGTTGTTCCTTATTTAGGTGGGGCTCAAGGTGGCACAGTTTACACTTGTACACTGAGTTGAGAACATGTTAACGCAAATGAGGCATAAAATTAATGCACCTGAAATAACACTGAAAGGAAAGTTACAGCGGGCATCATAAAGTGTAGAGCGAAAGCTCTTTTCCTGCGCATACTCTGCAAGCAAACAAAAAAAGAAACTAAAATGCAAAGGAAACTCCATGCTCTGGGTGAAATCCATCGTCGAAGCTTTCTCTGCATGCCTCCACGCCCCATCGTTTCAGCCGAGTTTCAGCTACCGTTGACAAGAAAGAAGGCTACAGTGACCAAAGTAAATATAGGCTCGTTCCCTAACACGTTATAATTGCAAATTGAAAAAATTATCAGGGTAGAATTTTGGGGAGTCGCTCAAAAGCCTCCTTTGAGCCTATTTTCTGGTGGCCGTCGCTTAAGCGCACTCATTCCTGACGCGTGTTTCATAAGCGTCTCACGTCGGCGCGCACGGACTGGAGCCTGCGACCGTGGCATGAACTGGCCCGCTGGTCTCTCAGACTAGCGATCGAGAGAGCAGAAACGTTTTCGCCTTTACGCATTTAGTACCATTTTCTTTTCTCTTCTTTTGGCTTAGTCCCGTCTCACCTTGCTTGTTTCGGGCGCGTGCACAAGCTACACAGGATTCCAGACTTCTTGAAGCTCGCGCCTCCGAAGGATAACACAAATGGACACTGTCTACACCGAGTACTTTCCTTGCGCCGGTTTCGTTTCGTAATCCCTGGATAAGGCAAACGGCTCCGACCGATCTAGAAAGGAACGTGTTACAGAAAACCTCTCGACCGCGACCTCTTGCCGTGCGAATGTATAGGAGCACATCCGCGGCACGATGTGTTGGTGCTGGTCGCATCCCGCTGTTACGTCTCCGAAAGCCGATTAAGTATTTTTTTTTTCGCTCTCTTTTATCACTCGGCTACCAGTGCTATCAGATAACGTTGTTGTCGAAACTTGCGTAAGTCCCGCACTTTTGGGGACGAGCCTGCAAAAGGCGCGCAAAGGAGGAAATGGGATACGCACGTACACTCGCCTGAGGAACTTTATGAGAGTGGAACGGTACGAGGGCGGGAAATAGACGCAGGGGTGAACTACCGAGGGAAAAAAAAAAAAAAAAAAAAGATACCAGTGAGCGTTGCATTGCAGACTCACTACTAGCGGGGCGAGGAGTTGACCTGTTTCGCAAGCGAACAAACTACAGCGCTGGTTTCACTAGCTTGCGGCAAATAAAAAAAGAAAGGGAGGTGGGATGCGGAGAGTGCCAACGCAGTGACAGTGCCGGGTAGAAAGCGCGGACGCGAGCGCTCACTGCATATCCACGGAGGGCAGCTTCCTCTCTCCCTCTCGCATCGAGAGGTCGCAGAAGCAAGATCTCGGCAGAGGCGTCCTCCCGAGTGGGCGCCGCGTGCTTCGAATGGCGAAGAGCGCACAAGTGGGGGCGCGGGGAGCTCGGTGAGCACGTCGCGACCTACCGCCGAGCGCGTACTCCGCCGCGCGTCAACAGACCCCAGCCGCGCAACCTGATCCGCGAGTTACGCTGGCGACAAAGGACCAAGTGAAACGAATCCTCTGCTTCCAAAAACGAACGCACAAACGCGCTCGAAAGAGCCACCGATCTGGTTCCCTTAGCTCGATAGGGGAAAGCCGTTCGTGAAGTCGAGCGGCCGGCTGAGGGTTTCTGCTTTTTCTATGTCGTTCTTTCGCTGTACAGAGGTCGTGAGCGTCTGCCACGATATCACAGCGCGATATTTGCGCACCTCTGCGTCGTACGAAAGGTGGACCCTTTTTTGTCGCGCTCTCTGTGGCTGCAAGGCAACTGCACAGAAGCTTCTTTGCACAGATCATCGAGGGCCACCGACAGACCACGCGTCGAAGATACTGAACGGCACCAAGTTTCTTGAGCTGTCACCTCAAACCTTCTTTCCAAGGTCAGCGGTCAAGCGTATGGTTGAAAAACAAAATGTAAGACTGCAGGGTAACCGCGCGAACTAATGAGATGATCGCCGGCGTTGCTTTCAGACACTTCTAAGAATTTCTAGTTCTCCTTTTCGACACAATCTTCGTCTGCGGTGCACTGAACTTCTAGATTTCTTGAGCAAGCAGCTGGAAAATACACTTGCGCTTGGTAATGAGCATTGGTGAGTTGCTACCAAATGGTGCTCACTTAATTGGCCGCCATTATACCGGGTCTAATCACTGCCCCTCTTGACAAAATAAATGCATTCAAGCTGGAAGACTACGAGCTGCTTCCCTCCTTCATATAAAAGGACGTACCACTCCGCCCTCCCCGCTCCGACCCTGTTGTCTCTCCAGCAGCCGCCAAACGGCATCGCACTCGACGAGACGCCGATACGATCGCCGCCCAGCCATTACACGTGCGCACATTGTCCCCAGCCGCCATGCGAGAGAGCGCGAAGGAGTCGTGGAGCGTTGCACGTCGGACAGAAGAGGTGAAACAGGGCCCATCGATCGCCGCCGCGCGAACAGTGACGGCGAAGCGCCCACGCACCCGGCCGCTTTCCTAATTAAATCATTAATCCTACCGCACGGGACCACTGTATCGAACTGATTCCTCGGAAGCGAAATTCATCAATTATGGCGAACTTTTCGCGCCGCATGTCAGAACTCGGGTTGTCCGGCGTGCGTTATGCGAGTCGTTCTTTAGAATGGCGGCCGTTAATTAGCCAGGATTAATGGGCCCTGGCTTAAATGAGCCTGAAGAGGCGTAATAAAGAAACATTCCGAGAGATGGACTCGAGGCTGAAGGAAGGAGGGCGAAACGGAGAGGCATGCTTAATTCCGTCCCTGAGCTCGGCACGAAAAGCTACATGCGCGGCGTTGAAATAATCTGGACCTACTCACATTTCCCTCTCGCCCACGCCCATCGCGCTGAAGCAGTCCCGCGAGCACGTTGGTATTGCTTCAAAGAGGCGTACTTGTTCGGCGGCGCTGATTTGCATTGCGATGAACCGAGCTCGGCCCTCACGCGTCTACGCAAAGGCCTCGTTTTTTTTTTTGTTTTTCGCATAAGGCTAACAAGGAGCTTCTTCGTTAACATGCTTCATTTCTGCATCGCTTGTTCCATTGCAGTTCTTCCAACTTGCGTGTTGGAATGAATGGCAAGCGAAGTGCATGGTTGCCGAAGGGGTCGATAACAGCGTTATCTGTATTGAGCAATTTTCTTTGGCTCACTTAAGCGACTTCAGCTTTTCGTATGCTGCAGCTGGGGCTTCCTCGCAATTGCCCTCAAAAAAGGTTAGCGGTCCGTTTTGTGTACAAGCAGTTAACCAGCTAGCTTAACAAATGAGATAGGCCTTGACATTGAATTACCATATTTATACAAAACTTGGCGAAATTAATGGCGACAGCGTATACGTATAACAGTACTGGGAAAAGTAAGAAGAGGCGGTATATGGGTTTTATATGCTTATGCGATGCTTTATAAGCATCGGCAACACTAACAGAAGCTGTGATAGTGGTAAACACACAAATCTCGCATCCACTTCGGTCAAGTAATGAAAATTTAAGTCAACAACAAGCTGCTACCTTTGTTTTAATAGGTCATATATAATTTGAAGCATCCAGCTGCTTCATACCAGAACCACTCATCTGTAAAAAAAGGAACTAATAAAGCCGGTGCGCGATTGCGAAGTGCCAGGTGCTTTGACAGGGGAGCTTTGACAAGTTGGTTCAACATATCGTAATATCAAAGATAGGCTGACGTGAAAGTGGTGCACAAATTTAAGATGCTATTTACTTCTTTTCACTTTCGCGTCCTCGCGCTGCTCTGATAATGAAGGTCTGGGTGTCATGTACACAGTCGGGTAAATACATTTTTTTTTTTTTTTACGCGGCTAAAAATGCCATTTCGAAAGCTCTGGTGGCAATGTCGGGCTTACTACAGCTTACTACAAGGGCGTATGACAGCAAAATCACCATGCTTTGCTCTGTATACACCTATAATTTTGATAAAAATGCTAGTGGTACGCCCTAAAACCATCTGTGCGGTGCTGTCCCTCCGGCGCTGTGTTTCCAGCCCAAAAGTTGCGAGTTCCTATCCTAGCGCATTCATATTTCTTGATTTCTATTTTGTTCATTGTCAAATTTGAGCTCGATACTGCGAGAAACTTTATCGCACTTTGTAGTTGGCCCGGTTATCAGGGTCCGGGTGTATTTTTTCTTTCAAGGCTGCTCCTAGGGACAAATAGTTGCACAGCTTTGCTAGAATATGTTAACCTTTAAATCCTTCGCAGTCAATTCCGAAATCTACAAGAAGTTAAAGCAATTAGACCGTTCTAAAAAAAGACGCATCCCTTCCCCTCTGATAGTTTATTTATTCTTCTACTCGCAGTCGAAGCCACTTTGCACAAATGTTTTCGCAGCTTATAATGTCATCGACTGGGCTGCTGTAACCGCTTCGAGCTAACAACTCACTGCGTTCGTACTGCGTCGGCCAAGGTTTTCCTGAGTTATAAATCTTAATACAGTAAAATACCACTTGAACGAACGTCACTTAAACGAAGTATTCAGTTGTACGAACTTTATTAATTTCCCCCGCCGAAGCTCCATTAAACGCTATGCAAACGCCCTTCATTTTAACGAAATTCAATTGTTGTTCATTTCAGTTCTACGAACATTTTCTATAACGTCATCCTGTGTTTCCCACGTCATACTGAGTATTTCAACCCGAACAACGTGCACTTTTTACTGAATATTTTGAGAAACATATTTTATTAGCGCATGACGAAAGCTGGTCGTCATTTAGCTCTAAGCTTAACTGGCTGTCTAAACAAGCTTGTATCCATCAGAATCACAGCTATCTTTGCATGCTTAATTAGATCCATAGTCATAGCCACCCATAGCCACAACTTCAGCCGTACAAAGCTTCTTAGCTCCAAGAAAGGCGTACGTATACATAGCGGTTAATTGTGATGTGCAGAAGGAATGATCTGGTTGGAAGAAATGAATGGCTCTGCTGCCCAGCAGACCGCTGCGCCTGACGAGGTTCACGGCAGCTAGCACACAGTGACTGAGGCAAAGACCACTGCACTCCTAAGTTCAAAAGTGCTGCACAATTTCAGTTCAGCGAACTTTCACTTTAACAAACATTTTCCCAAGGTTCCTTGAAGTTCGTTCAAGTGAAGTTTCACTGATATACGCGATAAAGATCTCCAGAAAAGACTACGAGTTCACCCAGCTACTGAACCATTGAGAGTGACTCTCGTACATAATTTTTCTGCCTTGAAGAAGGTATTCAAAGTTGTCCTCATTTTATCCACCCGTAACAAAACTAAGTTATCTAAGAAAATATGCCCGAAAACGGCAACGCACAGATCCAGTCCTACACGAGCGATTGCACTGGTTGCATTCGACATATATGCCAGTTAGCATTCATACTCCTCGACAAACACTGCGCCCGGTCCAGACAGTGCGATGGGCGATTTCAGTGCGGCGCCGTCCACTGATTGTGTCCTAGACACAGGCACCGGCATCCAGTGACATTTAGCAAAGTGTCTTGCTTGCTGGAGCTTATAATGATGTAAACACCGTTCAGTAATTGCGCGAAAGTGGGCTCACGGCGCTGTGCACCATGGCTTCCTCTCACCGTGAACTGTTTTCTCTGCAATTACCACGTCGTGACCGATTAGTACCTATCATAGTAGATAAGCAATAAAAAAAAAATTACAATGATTGACACGTTAACGCGACGCGCAGCAGAGAGCACCAGGCTTGTTCGCTTTGAAGAAGTTAGGCTGTCGTGTTTAGCGAGCAGGCCATTTCAGGCTGTTCTGACATCTATGAATAATAAAAATCTGAAGAAAAAAAAAATGTCGTCACAGCTGTTGAAAGTTGAAATGTAATGTGTGTGGGATCCGCTGTTGGGATAAACTGTCAACGGCACTTGTGCGGTGAACAAAATACATTCTGACCTCAACTCAGAAACACCGCGCCATACATGCTGAAAGCACATGTTTTCAGTGATATTGAGTACTTGAAAGCTGCTAATGTTAATTTACAGTGGTTAACGGTATACCCTGCGCCAAGGCATACGAGTTCGGCAGCGCAGAAACAAAGCTAGACCGGAATTGTCTCACATCGTTGTTTCTTTCTCTTAACATATAGGAACACATGAACACGGTAGGGCTCGATTTGCCTGTCTATTTGTATTTCCCAGTGAGGCTGTTTAGGGAACTGCGTCATAGTAATCGTCCTTCGCGCATTAATGCACCAATCTCTTTTACGTCTAAACATTTCAGTGCTTTCTGTAGTAGTCTAATAAATCTATACGCTGCTTACCCAAGTAAATCACCCGCTATCACAGTTACAATGCCTACCTTAACCGTTCTGTAAAGAATAATGTATGATCGTACTATACCGGCCTCGTGAATACCCAGCACCTTGGCGTCGTTTTCGCCAATAGGCAAGAATTGGGAAATATGCCCACGCATATCTTCAAAATTTAGCTTTCAATTTTCTGCTTCATTATATATCTAAATATGTATCAGCTTTATCTATGTACGCGCCATAATGAGTCAGAAAACGAAGGAATGAAGGGAAAAAAAGCCACTGGACGATTACGATGCGTGTTAAGGCGAATTTTCAACACAACTGTTGAAACGCTTCGCTTTACCAATAGAGGTGAGGAATTTGCGAGAGACATGCATATAAGTGTATCCATTTATAGACCACTCTTTATATTTTACACAGATACTCGTTCTTCGACCGTAGCTCTCCTCTCGAGTCTGCCACTGTCACTTCGCACAGTGTGTCTCATAGCAACTGCAGCAGACGCAGCGTGCCACATTCTTTCATTATTCCATCCTTCGCCCTTTGTGGTCACACGGTAACTATACCCTCCTGCGCCGGCTCTGTCGTTCAACCTAAGAAACTGGCGTTGAACAGCTGCGCTCTACAGAGATATCTGTCTTCGAATGTAAGAAAAATGCATCGTAGGAAGGGGGTAGCCCAACCTAAGACAACTCATAGATGCTGACAACCGCATTGGGGTACTGAGTGCAACCATCTCATCGCTGCGGCACTTCTGTTCTCGGAGTTGGGCAACGCGTTTTGTCTCCTGCGCCGGTTGAGGGGGGGGGGGGGCAGTCATATTAAGCCGATCATCTTTTTTCTGTTGGCCAATGCGCTCTGCGTTCCTCACTGCTTTCTTGAGCTTGACGCGTCGTAGCGCTCTCTAAATCTTCGGCCTCGGAGGCGCCTTCTAATCCTCGCGTGCTGCTACAAGATGCCGTTGGCGACACGGGTGAGCTTTTCTGTCCCTTGAGTAATCCGGCTTCACTGCATGGTCGCGGCAGTAGTACTGATGTCGCATAGCATTCTGAAGCAGGAGTTCTCAAACTTTTTTGTCTCAAAAAACCCCTAGAGCCATCAACATCTTGCAGGGTGCGAACGTCGCCATGGTTGCAGGGCGACGTTCGCCAAAGTTTGCCGAGAACGGGGGATAAAAATGATAATTTTCAAAATTGGTGGTCTAATTTGCGCTGCACCTAGATTAGCCCGTTGAAGATGTTAAGGATGGTGACATCGAGTCAACGCGTGAGCTGCCGCTTTCGACCATCAAGGCGAGAAGCCCCGACCGAAAGAGATGAACGCTCAGAAATGGCGACGGCGAGACGCGACTTAAAGTGGCCATCGCAAAAGAAAGCCGAAAGGAACGCGGGGTTGTTCCGCCGGTCAGCGACAGCGTTCAACTACGGGCCATCAGGAATAAAAGGTTCAAGTGGTTCCCGCGCGGGTGCCCTCAAGGCGGCGGCGCTGGCATCTCTTCCGAGACGTCGAACGGAGTGACAGTCGGGGTCGTCTCTAGCTACACTTCTCCAATTCCTCTTGCCGACGGCGCGCGGTGCCCCGTTCGACGCAGGTGTGTCCCAGACCATGAGACGCCGGCAGACACCGAGCTCCTGTTGTGCCACCAACTACACCGCCATAACGGCTTCCTCGTCACCACCAAGTCCAAACTTTCGAGGGGGCGTGTCTGCGAGAGGGAAAGTGTGTTAATGTGAGTGACATTAAAGTGATATAAGGACACTCCCTCAACGTCGAGCTCGCCCTTCACTTAAGGAAACTGGGGAACACGAACCCTTTAAAACTGTGTGTGTGTGTGTGTGTGTGTGTGTGTGTGTGTGTGTGTGTGTGTGTGTGTGTGTGTGTGTGTGTGTGTGTGTGTGTGTGTGTGTGTGTGTGTGTGTGTGTGTGTGTGTGTGTGTGTGTGTGTGTGTGTGTGTGTGTGTGTGTGTGTGTGTGTGTGTGTGTGTGTGTGTGTGTGTGTGTGTGTGTGTGTGTGTGTGTGTGTGTTCGGATCCATCGTTAGCTGTTCTCTACTCCTCCTAAAAATGTAAATAAACAGTCTTCGTCCTACTCCCAACTCCTTCTCTCAGCGGCACTTCTTCCCGGGCGGGGCAGGCGTCGATGCAGCCGAGGATCCGATCAGCGGCACCAGAGTCCCACCACAGGACTCCATGAGAGTTGTTCAAATTTCTATACCGACGTGGCAGCAGCGATGAAGTAGCCTGCACGAGATACTATGCTTGTCAGTTATAGGCGTCTCGGCGCAAGCGTTTTTTTTTTTTTTATTTCTTTGGCTCAAATATCACTGTAATACCATGGTTGTAAAAAAAAAAAAAGAAAAACAAGAACCTGGTTGTGATAGATGCATTATTTTTGCCCTGGGTAATCCACTGCTTTTTATATAGAGAAAGGGGGGAAATATCCGCGCATTTTCTAGGACTTCTGCAACGCAGTTTTCTTAAATCCTCCAAAGGACTCTTAAATAATATTTACCGCTTTACCTCATGGCATCAGATACCTCTCGATAGAAAAAGAGGATGGCGTGATGGTGTATCATGTGACGTTATCATGGCTCTGCGTTTGCGTAGTATATGGAGAAGCACAATGGCGGTGCGTCGCACAGAAGTTGCAAGGAACGGGCAGTTATAGAGTATTTTAATGAAGAGATTGCGAAACGTAATAATAATAAAAAAAAGTCACTGCAGAAACTAAATTGGGATAATGCGGAAGCATTAGCGCTACCTCGACGTTGTAATTTGGTTGGTTTGTCTTGGTTTGTGGGATTTAACGTCCCAAAGCGACTCAGGCTATGACAGACGCCGTAGTGGAGGACTCCGGAAATTTCGACCACCTGGGGTTCTTTAACGTGCACTAACATGGCACAGCACACGGGCGGGCTTGCTTTTCGCCTCCATCGGAAAGCGGCCGCCGAGGCCGGGATTCGATCCAGCGTCCTTGGGAACAGTAGACGAGCGCCGTAGCCACTGCGCCACCCCGGCGGGATCGACGCTGTCACTTCTAATCGAAGATTTTCTGCATCTACTCACCCACTTCGTTAAGATCCTGTCGCCACTATTGGACCTCCGATGCTCTACGAACGCAATTTTCTGGGAGTCAGACATCTGTGTCTCGCGACATTCAAGAGACAGTTTGACGAAGCCTTCTGATTGGCCTGCTGTGTCACGTCGTCAAACCACGATGGTCGCTGGTAGTGTTGTCAGACACCTTATGATGTGATCAAACCCATGGCGTCACATGACATAGGGCTAAAACTCAGCGCTTTTTAATGTCTCATGACTTACATGACTCATAACGTCATATGACTGATGGCGTCATCAAGTGATCACATCACCAGACATCATCTTCCAGTTGCATCTTGCGGGCACGATTTCACGAACATAGTTATCTAACGCTTTCGGATTAATAACCAAACGTTAGAATTCGGCACCTGAATGGCGGTAATCTACTACTTTAAAGACTATTAAACGGACAATGATGACAAAAAGAAATTGGCTGTTGTCGTAAATGTATCGCGTTCTCATCGCAAAGAGCATACGTCTCGCATACGGGAGGTCCTGTGCTCGATTCCCGATGCCGCCTGTGGGCATAACATAAACACCGGTTAACATAACACCGGTTTTTTAATGGTTAGAAGATTTTCCCCGTCCTGGTTCTCAGCTCTCCTGGGCTTAAATGCTTGGAAAATGACCTTTGGTCACTTAATCCCTCCGTCGATGGAAAGTATACCCGCGAGGGACCGAGAGGAGCGTAACGCGGTAAAAGCCCATTACGGCCCACTCGCCCGTTCCCATTGTGACCCAAAGCTCATTCGATGAGAGTGCCGCTATCACCGCAGAATGAGCTCTAGTAGTTGAAGTTATAAGACATAAAATACCATGAAACGAAATACACGTGCCACCACCAAAGACCGCTTTCGCAAATAAAGCTTTCATAACGCACGGTTAACCCGCAATGAGACGAGTACGAGATAACGTGCTGGGATATCTGCACCTGAAACCCCTTCACCACACGTCTTATCCGGTCCTTTCACAGTCGCGCAACTGGTGCGGTACTAGGCGCGAAGAAACCGCTGCATATCCGTCCCACCCGCGACATCCAGCATCCTACTGTATTCATGAGTAAGCAACGGTGGTCTAGTGTATGTAGGCAACTGCAACTTTTTTTTTTCTTTATTTCAACAACCGAGCACGAAATTCTTATCTTCAGCGACACTTTGGGACACTGTCAGCAGAAACATAATAGAGCTACGGGATTTTTGCATATCATTGGAAACTTATTGCAAACTATGTAAACAAATTTCACATTTTTCTACTGCTTAGGGAGGGGAGGGGGGGGGGTACATTTGGCATGTACTCCAGACAACAATCAAGAAAGCGTTTCCGTTTGGTCTATGCTGTATTAGGTACTCGACAATAGAAAATGACGGTGTGCTTCTGTTTAAAGTTATTGCGCTAAACTGTTTCTGTTGCTTATGGTGGTCTCGCATGACCGGTTTCCATTCGAGAGATAATCACGCTTTATTGAAAAGCAGAAAACGATAGTAAGTCCGCCAAAGACCCTCGACAGACCTTGCAAATGCTTTAGACCTACAATGTCAGCTCCATGAGAGCTTTCGGTTTTATTATTAGCTGTTTTCTAGTCCATTGTTTCGTAACAAGTGTCTGTGAAAGTGAGCTAATATGAAGAGAAACAAGAGCGGTGGACTAGTGGAAAGCCTGTTCGCCGCTCCTCAGCGGTGAGATAGCGGTTAGATTTCTACGGCGCGACCAGAGAATTTTCTTTTAGCTGTTGTTCTCTCTGGTTTAACCGCTATGCACCTCCGTTGCTCGCTTCTTGGCGAACAGCTGCATTCTAAGAGATAATATTTATTCGAGTCTAATGATTCGTCCCTCCACATTTAGCCTAGAATGGGGTTGGGACAACGCAGTTAATCCGCGAAAGGACGTAAACTTGCTCCGAGGGAAGTGTCCATAATTTCCATACGAGCCTAATACCGAACATTACTTCACGCTAAATTTGTTTTTTAAAGAAGCTCTATTAATATAATAAAATCACCATAGGTTCGAAAGCATCGCTGCTGCAGTGGCTATATCTAGTTAGCGCGTCGCGGTCCAGCCATGACTCCCCGGCGAAGTTCACGCCTCCGGCCCAACGCTAGCCAAGCCAAATGCGAACCCATCACTTCCTGCAAGCCCTTGGCGTTGAAAGCGCTTCTTAAGAAATGCGTATAGATGATGGAGGTACTTTTCCATTTGGGTAATTTTGAAAAACTCGGCGGTTTCTAACAAAACAAACTTGAAAGTATCTCCCTGTAAAAAATTACGAAGCACTGTCCTTCCGCTTCAAATGCATACCGCAATGTTTTTAACATACCCACGTAACGTGGCCATATAAAAGGCCACCAAACCAATGGTCTGCCGGTTCGTCATCACGCCAGTTAGCGGGTTTGTGGAGGTATACGGGTCTCTAACGAGATTTAGAAAGTCTTCGAAGGGCCGCACTCTCGAAGGTACAGCGGTCGCAGCTACGCGCTGGAGCGTAAAATTGCAGCAGTATGGGAGTTGAAAATATGCGATTTATTATGCAAAAAAAAAAAAAAAATGCTGGTTTCAAAACAGCACCGGTGATTATTGCGAATGTGATGACGATGACGAGACTGAGGTCCTGATGCTCATTTGCATCAGGTGGTCGACGGGTTCACCCAGATTAGACCATAAAAGTACAAACAAAATATGCAATAAACAGGGCAAACAAAAGGACGCAATTCACTTCCATAGCACTTCGTGGCCCATAGATACTTTGAGCACCCGCGCTCACGCGAGACTGTCGCTTGTGCCCCACTAGAACTCTAAAAGCCTAGCTGTTCGTCGCCTACATCGCAACCCGTTATCGCTGCCAGTTATCCTACCGAAATCAATGACCAAGTGCTTTCCACAGTCTGTCCACAATGGTGTATGGGCCGGCCAGCGTAACTGCGTTCCAGCTGCGGTAGCTGTGGTTTTCTAATAAGACGGTACGCCGCCTGGGCGCGGTATTGGTGACTAAGACATAGCTACGACAGGCCGGCACGCTCGATGGGGTTGTTTTTTTTTTCTTTTTCGGCGGCGTTGCACCAGTGGCATGTAGTGTCGAGGCGTTATGTGCATTTCGCTCGAATTACTCGAGTGCGAAACACCTCATTTCAAATACGGAAGTCGGTCGTTTATTTTATGCCGTAGAAGCAGTTAACGTGACTTCCGCGACGTTACTACGCCCAGAGACGCCATTTTAAAATTGTGCATTGCGGGAAGACAACTTTGCGAGCTGAACAATGCGTATTTTTTACTTTATATTACAAATCCCACAGCCGATAAAGAAAATTTAGAAACAGGTCTCAGCTTCTACGTTGGCAGCTTCACTTTATTTATATGATGTTGGCCCTTGAAACCAAAAGTAAAAAAAAAAAAAATTCTATAGGGCACTTTGGACCACTAAAATGCGATGAGGCGAAAGTCATTATAGAGCGGTGGATCGCAGCCCTCCACTACGGCACCTCTATCTCCCTCTCTTCTTTCACTCCCACCTTTCTTCCTTCCTTTGCGGCGTAGTACATGTGTCCGCGGAGAATTGTGACAGATACTGCGCCTTTTCTATCCTATAAATCAATTTCAAACGCCGCTGATGCGTGCTGTACTAACGCCTCCTAGACATCTGGGACTGATTCTGTTTGCTCTATTGTGCGGCGTTCGAGGAAGCATCACATGAAAGGTGCCACACGGACGCCTGGATCGGACGCCCGGCGGCGTCACCTTCGTCTATGCATGAATCGCCTGGTGACGTCGTGATCAGTCGTGACGGTACATGGCACGCCCCTTGTCGAAAAAAACCAGCGCTCCATTTAACGCATAAAACTTTACCGGCGTTCTATAATTCGTTTACAGGAAATTAAAGGCGCAGTACCTGTCCCTCGCGGAATCCCGCTATCTTCACAGTAGACAAGGGGAATTATGATGAACGATTCACGATCCGTGGCACGGCGCAGTTGTTAAAGCGCTCGGCTGAGGATCCAAGGAATGTAGTTTCGATTCCCGGTGGAGGCAAGGTTTATGTAACTATCTGAACTATCTCCCTCGAAAGTGTGACAGCCTCTGCCGACAGCTCCTGCTGACAACGATGAAGCATTAAAGGCTGTCTCCTTAAAAGTTGATTCGTTAATTTCAGTTAATCAATCATTTTATCACTGAGATCTATCATGTACCTAATGACCGCCTTGCTGTACAATCCACCTGCACAAACCGCACGATCGTACCACTTGGGGGGTTTAAAATGACTATCAGTAAAGAGTTAAAAACAGACCCGTTATACCTGTAATAACGTTATTATAAGAAGAAACAAGACTTTGTTCTTTTACTGTACCAGTAACAAAATGCGCAAAGGTCGAGCAGAAGCCTCAGTCCTACAGCCAGGACTAGAATGCTTGTCTTCATATAGGAGAACATATCATGGTTAGCATTAACTAGCGGACTGAGCCTTTCCTTCCTGTTCTATCTCTACTTCATTTCATTTAGGTCATTTCGGATAAACAGTACATTGTATGTTCGATGCGCGTGATGTGCCCTCTCTGCGAAAAGCAAGCAGGAATTAGAGTTTGTGACTTAGCTTTGTAGGGGGGCAATGACAAAACGTAAAGGGACAATAAGGACAAATAAAAGTTGCGCCGTATCGATAATGTGCGGCGTTCCAATCATAAAGAAGCAACTTTTGCTCAGAACGAACCTTTTAAGAGCTGGAAAAGACCAAAAAGCAGAATTCAGGTATCGCCATCACCAGATGACTTCACAAGATGAATGCATGGGTCCGCTCCGATTTATGGGCGCGGACTGCAGTTGCTACATCACCATTCCCAAGAAAAGGAGTAAACAGTCACTTTCGGCAAGGCCGAAGCGAGCTGGAATACACTGGTGAGAAGATATTTAATTGCAATTTTCTCAGGGATAAATGCGTATTTTTTGTCTTCTAGAAGACGTCAAAGAAGACAAAGTGCCAGAGAAATTTTTATTTGCATCAATAAGAAGATAGACCAGTTCTCAGTGTCCCTAAAGGTTTTTTTTTTTTTTTTTTTTTTTTTTTTTTTTTTTTTTTTTTTTTACGCAAGCTTCCCATAAGGCATATTATATGAACTCATGTAGATGGTTTTCCGTGAGGAACCAGAGCAGGCTCCCGCTTTTAGCGTTGTCGGTGAGCCATTTAGAAAAGTCCTCTTCCCTTGTTGTGGTTAGTCCCACTTCGCGCAGAACCTGTGTCCTTGATGCCCTAAAGTTTTTAAATCTGTAAAAAGTATGAAAACTTTTATTTCTAATTTAAAGGAATAATTCTCTTCGAGAGTACCGTAAGAGCTCCATCAAGCAGCTGAGAAGAAAGCGCAGTTGAGAATTATTTGTAGCTGATGTTGGTGCAAAATTCAGGAATGCACAGGAGCGCAAAAGGGGAACACGGACGTAGGAAGGAAACAGGACGAACGCAAAAAGGCGTTCGTCCTGTTCCCTTCCCGTGTTCCCGCTTTTCGATCCTGTGTCTTCCCAAACCACACTGCCTGGTTACTTTTAGAAAAGACAGTACTAACGGCAACTAAATTATTCGCTGCGCTCTTGAAGTACATGAAGGGAGAGTAAAAAAAATATATATAGTAGAGCTTAACACAGCGGCGTAGCTCATCAATCAACGTGAGCACCGAAATGGCTGGTATAATTTTCCGAACATATAGGCCCGTAGCGCAGACGGCAGTTCTTTGCGCTCTATGCCACCTCTTTCCCACAGCAGCGACGTAGAGCAGTCCGATTAGTTGATAGCGCCTGCGAAAGGGCAATGTTGCCCAAGCGAATGGATGCGGCCACGCTTTAAAATTTTGGTTTGCACGTGCAAGTGATTTGTGTGGTCTTGGTTTGGGATTTACTTGCGCACGAATTGGAATTGGTGAAAACCGCGCGAGAAAGTGGCTGTTTAACACACGCGATGGCAGGCTGCGGACCGTTCTGTGCCTCCCAGAACTTTAACATTTGTGACGGTGGGGATTTGCAGGCGTATCAGTTCAGTTCAGGCGTTCAGTCGTGTCCGACTCTTCGTGACCCTATGGACCATGTCACGCCACGCTTTCCGGTCTCTCACTATCTTCTTAACATCACATAGCTTCATCTGCAATGCCTCGAGAATGCCATCTAACCATCTCGTTCGGTGCCTACCCCTTCTCCGGCGACCCTCAACCTTTCCCAACATCAAATCTTTCTCCAGCGACTCCTCTCTTCTCATCAGATGACCAAAGTAGCTGAGCTTTAACTTTAGAATTTGACCCTCCAATGAGCAGTCAGGGTTTATGGTCGACGATATCGACTGATTTGATCTTCTGGCAGTCCAAGGAACTCTTAAGAGTCTTCGCCAGCACCACAATTCAAACGCGTCAATTCTTCGGCGGTCAGCCTTTTTCACAGTCCAACTCTCGCATCCATACATCACAACTGGAAAGACCATAGCACGGGTTATACGGATCTTGGTTGGCAGACTAATGTCTCTGCTCTTTACTAGGCGGTCAAGGCTAACCATTGCTCTCTTTCCCAGAAGCAGGCGTCTCCTAATTTCATGGCTGCAGTCTCCTTCCGAGGTAATCTTGGCGCCCAAGAATAGAAAATCTGTCACAGCTTCCACTTCTTGTCCATTGATGCTCCAGGACTTGATAGGGCAAGACGCCATGATCTTCGTCTTTTTAATGTTCAGTTTAAGGCCAAACTTCTCACTCTCTTCTTGTACGCGCATCAGAAGTCTCTTGAGATCCAATTCACTTTCTGCCATTAAAGTGGTATCATCCGCATATCTAAGGTTGTTGATGCGTTTTCCAGCGATCTTCACTCCAGCTGAAGGCTCGTCCAGACCGGCCTTCCTCATGATGCACTCTGCATATAGGTTAAATAGGCAGGGCGACAGTATGCAGCCTTGCCTCACCCCTTTCTCGTATGGGGGCTCGTATTACGCAGCCTGGTTATTTCAGACATGAGCTGTTCGGGCTCATCCTTTCAAAGATTCCCCATGAAATAAAAAAAAAACACACACACTCACACCCCTGCGGCTATTGTATAGTTTCCCAATGTAGAAGCCAGGGAAACTGACCTGAGCGCATCACATATGGTTTGAATCAGGTTCGCGGTCATACACAATTTTTTGGTTTATATCTTATTTATTATGCGCCCACCGCGTGGCATGTGACATCACACTGCGACGACGGCAGAGTGTTTTCAGTGCCTCAGGCGTTCATATAACCAGCCATCATCGACTACTCGCATGCGCGGGAATACGAGAATATTTTCCCGAGAGGATAAGAGCACAACAAAACCCGTAGTTTCCGCCGCTCCGTTTCGGGTTTCATTCAGAGAATGTTTCGAGCCACAACTGAAGAAGACCTGGAGGCAGGAAGCGGAAGTTGATGCACTATACAGTCGCGCAAACTAACGTAAAGGCTAACAAAAATGTGAAAGGAAGAAGGTTATGAAGTTCAGCTTAAATTGGGGACAACGCAGAGAGCTATGAAACGGCAGACAATAAACGTAACTTTAAGAAGCAGGAAGAGTGCAGATTGGCTCAGGTAACAAACACGAGGTAATGAGATCGTATAGTCGAAATCAAGGGGGAGGGGGGGGGGGGGGGGGGGCATGGGCCGGCCATGTGATGTGAAGAGATATCCGATAAGGGCTAAAGGTGGCAGACTGGATAACAACGGAAAGTAAGAGTTTCGGGGGCAGTAGCAAGTTAGGAGTGCGGATGAGATTTCGTACGGGGATTTTGCGGATGCAGCTGGCGCAGAACTGGGAGAGATGTGGGAGAGGCATTTGCACTGCAGTGAGTGCTGTCAGGCTGGTGGTGACTGTCGCTCATGCGCAGAACACGAGATCGCCCGCCGGCGAGTGTTATGGAGGCTTCATTGCTTCGGTATTTCACAGGTTTCCCCAGTAAAGCCCCCTGAAACCATATAAGATGCAGCCCACGCTACAAAAAAAAAAAAAAAAAAAAAGGCATTCGTAATAGAAGTGAGTGTGTGAGTGCCACGGACTTCCGTCTTTCAAATTTAAGCTGGAAAAGGACATCCAACCCAAGGTGTCAGATATGACGTAGAAACTGACATACTCGGAACCACACTGGCCGCTCTGATGCCGTAGTTGTGGCATTTTGGCGGGTTGCGGTTGCTCGCAGAAACCACAGCGAGCGAGCAAGCGTTACAGTCGTTTACTGTGAACGACGCGATCGCCGATTGCACGAATGTTACAGTACTGCAAGCTAACGTCCTCCACCCGGGGACGACTTTTTGATTTGCGGCATCTGCTTGAGATATTGCGCTGCTATTAGAGCTTTTTCGAAAACTATGTTTCGGCCGAGAGTGGCCCCAGGCGATAAAAAGCTTCGAATAATTCTGACCAAATCAGGCAAGGACCCATTCAGAATATCAGGTGACAGAAAATATATAACCATATCTCGCCCAACATTCCCTGCTTGCCGTACATAATGGGATAAACATCAGAAACGCACGCAGCGCGCGCATTCCTGCCCCCGACGGTTACACAGCGTTCCGGCATGTTAATTACTCCCAAAATTTTTAATATTTGCGACTGTATAAACAAACTTAAGGCTGCCAAGGTGCATTTACTCCGAGCCTTTTACTAAATGTTGTGTGTAATACGTTCTCTCCCAGTGAGCCCTTCAGAGGACGGCTACCGGGCACCCATACCTGTATCACATTCGGTAAGAGGTCTAGCTGTACGAGACGCTGTCAGTTGTACGCGCCATCTGCTACACAGCTTTTTTTTTTTTTATGCTTGTCATTACTATGGAGCGTAGAACTTTCTGACGATTAATTTTGCGACGTCATTCGCATGTTAGGAGTCATTTTACTCAAAGTAAAATTTAATTGCAGTTGGCCTTGATTAAAGGAAGGCACAAATATATTTCGTTTACCAGTCATACAGCTTCTGTCAAAAGATTCGAGCACGGAGGGTTCGCCGTGCAGTGGAGCCTTCGTAGCATCCGCGGTAGTCCAGTCGCGGAGGGATGCGGATGAGCGCTGCTTTCATGTTTAAGACGGGCCTGCGACACTGTCTACGCGTAACGATACACACAGCCTGGTCCAAAAGAATGCCTCTTGGACCTTTTACTTTTGAGTTTTGACAGAGGCTTTTGACAAAAGTAACAACTTTTTATTACTTTATACCATAAGACACCAAATCTTTTCATCTGTTATTATGAACGCGCAATGGCGAGTCGTTCCTTCTTACCTTCCGCTCTAAATAAACATCATATCGCAGTACGCGTTCCATGTCAACCCCTAATTTGGTATGACAAAGTGGGATCGGACGCCAATGAGCCTCTCTCCAGGATGGGGATATCAATTCCGTAACCGCGACGGCAAATAAGTTCTCCAAACAGGGCACATTATCGCATGGCATATAACTTGATGTTCAGCTTGAGCGTGCTTAGACAGTCGGTCAGAGAGACGCCATTCTACAAGCTTGTTTCTCGGAAGACTACCTTCGTAACAGTCAAGGCAGGGATGGGGCACGGGGCGCTGCTCACACTAGAGTGGCGGCTGCGCTTTCACAGCCGCCAAGTGCCGCGACTCACCCTTCGTTCGTTGCTCGTGGCATTCAACTAAATTTTGAACGGAAGGGCCTGGTGCCCTTTACAGAGAGGGTGCCAGAAAATTATTACTAATAGTTATCTTTCGTAATCAATGTACCTTTTTTATTCTGCCGAATGCTTTAATGAGCACCAGAGATCTGTTCTGCATCCCATGAGTATCTTTAGCTAGAAAGCTGCAAATGATCATTGAAACGACTTAATTTAAATTGCTAACATGAGTATATATTTCGTGTAACAATTTTTGGAGAAAACGCCAATGGAAAAATGAAAAGTACGGCGCGTTACAGTTGCCTTGTGCTCCACGATAATATTTAATATTTCTATCAAGAAATGATGCTCTCCCAGCACCTCGCTTAGCCCAGGATTTCAACATGCGGCACTGCACTAGAGCATAGATTGCCTCCGTTAAATGCTCCGCACGGCAATGGACAGCCTGTAGCTTCGACGAAGCAGCCAAACCTGCCCCCCTACCAAGAGAAAAAAAAGGGTTTTTTCATGCGCATTCTAAAAGCAGTGCTGACAGGGCGCCAAGTTGCCAGTCACATGTATCCTTTTTCTTCCCTGTCCTTTCATGGCTCCATTTTCTCTCTTTTTTTTTTTTTTTTTTGTCGCGTTTAACATCTGAAAGTGACTCAGGCTATGAGAGGCGCCGTAGTGGAGGCCTCCGGAAATTGCGACCACCTGGGGTTTTTTAACGTTCACTGACATCGCACAACACACGGGCGCGTTGCTTTTCGCCTCCATCGAAAGTATGTATGTATGTATGTATGTATGTATGTATGTATGTATGTATGTATGTATGTATGTATGTATGTATGTATGTATGTATGTATGTATGTATGTATGTATGTATGTATGTATGTATGTATGTATGTATGTATGTATGTATGTATGTATGTATGTATGTATGTATGTATGTATGTATGTATGTATGTATGTATGTATGTATGTATGTATGTATGTATGTATGTATGTATGTATGTATGTATGTATGTATGTATGTATGTATGTATGTATGTATGTATGTATGTATGTATGTATGTATGTATGTTTACGCCCCGCATCATGCGTGTCAATGATGGTACCTTATGCAGCAAAAAAAAAGAAAACATGAAGTGTATCGGCAGTAGCAGTATTACAGCCGATAGGCTACTGTTACCCTAGCAGCCTTGCTGAATGCGAATGACCAACGACAAAGTCCGCCCCTCACCTATTCTTTTTTTTTCTTTATTAAGCAAAGACTTTCCTTGCACTTGCACGAGGCAAACTGAAGGCGTCATTGCCTGCTTAAAAAAAGAAACACATGACCAAAACGCAAGCTTCGGCTTTAATTCCACCCTACCTTTGTAGTGCCATCTTCATCATTTGTGAGCACGCTGATCATAATGTTAATTTTCTTTTGTTGCCGTCATCCATGTTAGTATTCCCATAGCTCATTATTGCGTGCAATTAGAATTACTTTCCTATTTTTGTAAGTTCTGTCTATCTTTGTTCGCTCTTTTTTTCTTTTGTTTGCTTACTTATCCCTTCCGGTCAAGATATAATTGCCGCCGCTAGCAGAGCGGAAGAGCGCATTCAGCCTCACAAAGCTATTTCACCCTGAAGACTGATTGAGCATCACAAGTATCTTATAAAACAGCAACGTCTGTACAAATGCATACCATGCATAATAGACAACACGTACGAATGAGCCCAAATGATTAAAAAAAAATGAAGATTAACATTTGAGGCATTAAACCTTAAGAAAAATCCAATAAGAAAAATTGCTAACTTTAGAAATTGTTATATTCGTGCGCTAATATGTAGCAAACCTAAGTAATGGATGCAGTTACCGAATCATTTGCGTGCAAGTTCAGGCATAATTGCCTTAACTTTCTGGCCCCCGCGGTGAGGCAATTAAGGTCTTTCTCGATATACGTGGAGTAGCCTCATTTTTGAGAGTCACATAAGATGAATCGCAAGGCTTATCTTGTAATCATATAAGACTTTTGTACTCCTTAATTGCTAAAGGTTTACAGTAGTATGGACTGTCTTATAAGCGTTTGTCAATAGTCCTACCTTTTACTGCAGCAATTAAATCAGATTAATAGTAGAAAATAACCGAGATCTGCTCGCGTTGAGAAACATTTGTGCTTGAAGTAGAGGGCAAGAAGGCGAAAGTCGTGGTACAGAAGTGCGAGGAGTGAACTTTTGACATATAATTGATCGCCTTAACCATCAACCAAGCCTTTCAGGGATGCCGGCCGCTAATTTTTAAAGATAGGTTTCATTAGGAATGAAGACCGCTTCTGCAGTACCAATACCGAAGCTGGTGATGGACAGAGAGAAGGTAAATGATGTTAACTAAGGCGCTAGTTAACTAATTTCTGATAATTAGCTTTTTAACTACTATACTTAGTCGTCTGGTTACAATTAGAAATTTGTAGCCTACCGTTAGCAATAAACATATCAATTTTAGAATTTCGAAGGCGCCCTTTCCCTCGGCGCTGTGTCTCAATGAACTTTCTTTATCTCGCGGCAACGAAGTGCGCTTTCGAAAGATCCGCGCCCTAAAAGCTACTCCCCAGCACTGCCAATGGGTGGCAGAGCCGATTGGTGGAGCCGGCAATGATTACTGGAACGTTGCTTTTAAAGGGCGGTTTATTATGGGAAGACACAACTTAATACCGTCAGATCCAACCAAGAACCTTGTGTGAAACCTCTTCTGACGTCAGGGGTGATGATAATGATGATGATGATGATGATGATGATGATGATGATGATGGTGGTGGTGGTGGTGGTGGTTGTGGTGGTGGTGGTGGTGGTGGTGGTGGTGGTGGTGGTGGTGGTGATCGTGCTCTTTCGGAGAGGGCTTGTTGTTCCTCGAGGTCCGAACTAGACAGGGCCGCCTTCCTGCCCCCTCACGTTGGCTGTTTTATTAAGTCAATACTGTTATTTTTCCGACAACGTCATATCAATATGGTATAGGTCTTCCTTCTCGCCACAAAATTTGCACTGAGCTGAAATGGACTCGGGCCAATGGCGTGAAACGTAGCCGGATAATTAAATGACGTAGTGTGTGGCCTTCGAAGGTGACACTCTTCTATTTTATTAAAGCGGGAGGGTCTTCAGTTCAAGGCACAAGTGCTATAGTATCCCCGAATATCTTGTGAACGGAGAGAAGTAAAGAAATAAAATCGAGACACTCAAAGCCGCCTACGTTCATGAAGGCTAGAGCTCACTCGCGCAGTGATGTCCGATCCGAAAACACGCGCTACACTAGATCACGTGATGTAGTGAGGTGATTAGGACATACAACTGGAGGCACATAAGTTGGTTCGAGTCCCTCTCAGTTAACTGGACTAAGAGATACGTGTCAATTAGTCAGCGAAATTGCATGGCAACACCCGGAATGCGGCGCGAGAATGGATGCGTCACAATCAAATGTGACACGAAAGAAGGCAAATGTGGCACCACATAGAGTTACGTTAGTAATGGCGCACTACAGGTGATAAGGAGGAAAACCCCTGGCACAGAAGTGCCTGTTGTGCATGCCGTTGTCCCACTTGCCACTTGATAGCCACGACTGAGATCATGGACAAAGCTACGGCAGCTTCTTTGGGCTCCTCTGAAGCACCTGTAGTCACAGACTCGGAAACCACTGATCTTGTCTGGAGGTAGAGCTTTCGCTCTGGAAACCTGTCACAGCGGTGCGGACTCGGACCCAGGAATTTCTCGGGGAAGCGAGTACGAAACGTCGTAGCCATATCGTCGCAGTCGATCACATTGCGTGCTACATTGCAACACACTCACGCGCTGTGCATTGCACGCCGCCATCTCCATCAGCTTCTATCTGTGCGAAAAACTCTGGCAAGTACTACTCGGTTGAACTACAATAAAACCATCTCATTTTTTTGCTCGAAATTTGACATGTTTCACGCTAGAGTTCGCAACTTTGTTGAAGACAGCGCAGAGAGAAAGTGCGCTTTCGAAATTCTAAAAACTGATACGGTCATTGCTAAAGGCTCGCTACAAATCGCGATTTAGAACCAGGCGCCTGACAGTAATACCTAAAACTTCCAGGGGTGCACTTAAGTCTGCTTAGGTGCAGTAATGTGAAAGAGCAGCGAGCTCTGTCACGCCCCCTGGTGGATTCCCCCTACACTACGCTAGCGGACCTTGGCCGCACTCGGTCAAATGGCGTATGAGTATGGCGTATTTTGCCTAGGTTAAATCAAGGAACGGCGCGGAGGGAAGTTGATGAAGACACCGATGTTGACTGCCCAACAGAGTGCAAGAGTGTGTTGCAGTTTTACACGAGGCGTGATCGGCTGCGGCGACGGCATAGCGCTCTCGTGCCTGGTCCAAAGAGGCTGATCTGTTCGATAGTGGTTTGATTCCTAGCGGTGACAGTTTTTTTTTTCCTTCGAAGGTGACAAGTTCTGCCCACGTCGCTCATGAGCCAATAAATGTTTTCGCTTTCAAAAGTTAGTTTTCATAAACTACTTGCTCACTGGTTAGCATCCTTAACCTTTTTTCTGATGTCTGCCAAAACTGGTATTATGGTGTTTCTAAAGCCGTATTTATACCTCAAAAGCCAGTTTTTTTTTTTTTATTAATTGTGGCTGACTTCCCTGAAACACATGGTAACACGAGGTTAACAAAACGAAGTCACAAACACCGGTTTAGGAAACATATTTATCGCAAAGTGTGACTGCTGGCCCTCACAAGCGTTTAGACTCGGCGAACTCGACCTGTGTGCCTTCATCATTCATATTTCATTTTCTTGCGCCGTTTTCCAAGTAAGACCATTTAAAAATGCGCAGACGTATAATTCGAATTTAAAGAAAAACAATAACATATTTAAATCATCATTAGAGAAATTCATTTCTTGGTAAAAACTATGTGCTGTACTCGTAATAAACTATCCAATCTTTGTGAAGCCGTGAAGTCCGGAATTTCATTTTCTTAGACTGCGAGGTAAAAGAACATGTACAGGGTAGTCCACTTCTAGCTATAACACGGTCACTGCTTTCAAAGCAACATTGTGCCCCGACGTAGGCATATATCGATGCAAAGCGATGCGAGCACAGAAGCACCCGGGCGTGTTGCTTCACATGGCCTGCCACTAAGCTATATTGCATGGCCGAGTCGGACGCAGTGACGCTTTGAAAGCAGTGACCGTGTTATAGCTAGAAGTGTACGAGGCTGTACATTCCGTAGTTCATTGCGATGGAAGTGGCATTCCTTCATCCCCGATTAATCACCTCTTTAATTTTATCGGCGTTTAGTAAAGGCTTTGTACTTGCACGTTAAAGTCACAAACTAAATGCGACATCGATGGGAAGCGATTCACTTGCCTGCCTCACAAGCATTTATACTTCAGTTCCACGAATGAATGCGTTGCTGACATCTGGTCTAATTATAGATTTGTTGCAGCAAAATCTTTCCGACTCCATTCATTAAAAAATAAGTGCCGGCACCAATAACGAGGGATTTTAATTAGTACGACTGTCGACTTATGTGCATTCTCTTCTGTTTCGTTTTGAAACTTCAGTGGCTTTGGCGATGACCATGCGACGCAACGAATCATACGGAAGTTTTTGTTTGGAAAAAATCTGTCATATTGTAGGTACAGTTGTATAGAAATGAAGGTTTAATAGTACTAATAACGATCTTTTCAGGAAGCTTTCTGATGATTTGCTTCAGGAAAATCACATTTCGTTTTTAATGAGATTTATTTCTCTGCCAAGAATCTGCCCTTGAAAACTCATGGACACACTGAAGTAGGGGCGGCGCACAAGGCACGCGGCGTGCTCAACTTCAGTCATAAAAAAACGTAGTTGACAGATACCTGCAACCGTCTATTGTTGCCTAAAACAAAAAGCGCTGTTTTTAAGCATAAGCTCAGTGCATGAAAGTTTAAATTTATTCGGGCAAACTCTCGCGAATAGAATTGGATTGTTTTAGAATGACGGCCTGCGGAGCGAGTTGTTTCATAACTCGAGAATACTACGGCGGAAGGACCGAAAACACACGAAAGAATACAACCCCACACGCGCACGTGACCATCTCGGTGATGTGCGCATGTGGCGTCGTACGGGTTGGGGGCTATTAGAGCATGGTCAGAGATCTAACCTATGTAGCGCCTCCAACATCCCACTACAAAAATTGCCTGTATGCTGTGTATTGTTTTGATGTGATGTGACAAAGGCACCCGTGTGTTGTGGAACGTCAGTGCGCGTTAAAAAACCCGAGGTCATCGAAATTATTCAGAGCTTCCAGACATATCCCTCATAGCCCAAGTCGCTTTGGGGCATTAAATCCCTTAGACCAAGCACAGGAATACCGCAAAAAAAAGTAATTAGTAAAGAGTTCCTAATTATTTATTTCGTTTCGTCCCGCAAGTATTTAGGGTGCACAAGATGTCTGCTTGAAATCATTCCTGCTATCGGCGCCTCGGAGCAGTCGGTTTCTTATAATTCAGCTATTTGTCAAATGTGCCACGCGTTCCATGTGATGTCGATCGAG
>NC_139344.1:51643591-51648591 GCF_055883805.1 Amblyomma maculatum
CCCCCTTCGGCAATCCGCAGCGTCATCCCTATCCAGGCACAGTATCCAGAGTTCTGTAATGTGGATTTTTTTTGTATGTGCGCCTTTGCTGTTGTTTACTTAAATGCCTATGAGAGATCATCGCGAGTTTGTTTGCTTGGTTTGCGCAATCACCGTCGCTCATCCCACTGGAAGATGGTTGGTGAAATGAGCGAGGATGCATTTTATTTTATGATAAAACGATCATGCGTAATTTGACGTAAGTTGGACTGGCGCTTAGCATTTTCCTTCCCATGCCGTCGACGCAATTGTTGGCATTAGTGTCGGAAATAATCGGGGGCTGCGTAAAAAAAAAAAGTGCCATGGTAATTTGTGCTTCCAGTGATTGAATATTGATTGGTGTGCGATAGGCGATGACGAGTTAAAATCTTTGTGATTAATTGATCAATTGATAAAATAAAGAAACGAAAAAAATGGTAAAATTGGAAAGTAAGGGTTTAAAGGTGTCAGAATGAAAAACCAGTGCTTGGTGATGCTAAGGAAGAAAATTTAGAATGTGTAATTGATCAATTGAAATAATTGAAGAATATGTTCAAAAGTGTCAAATTGCTCAGAATGGAAAGCCGATTGGTGCTGATGCATGCGTATTGGTGTATAAAAATATAAGACGTCAAATAAAATGAAAATAAATAAAGAAATGATAGAACTATAACATAACATACATAACAACATATAACATACTACACTTGTGTGCAGTATGTTACTTTTGATGAATTCATATTTCACTGCATTGTATTCTTTTCGCCCCTCCTGCTAGGGCCCAGTTAGGGCCTGCAGTATTTGGTAAATAAAATAAATAAATAAATAAATAAAAGAGCTAAAATATAACACGCGAAAAAAAAAACATCGTGTGTGTGTGTGTATGAGAGAGAGACACTATCGCGTTGTACCTTTAACGGCGGAGCTCAAGTGACCCCCTACTTTTTCTATAACGATATGATATAATATAAATCTGATTTTATGAACACAGCCAGTTGCACAAAGCACGAACACTTCGCAGTAATCTGAGTTGACTTTTCAAATTTCTTTTCGTTTCAGCCGAGTTCTTCCTCCCCCGAGTTCCTCGAAGCTTCCAATGTCAGCGCTGTCATATAAGATTACGGCTTCAAATGTTTACTTTCTGACAGAGGGAATAAACAAGTAATCGATATATTTAAAAATTCCAATGAATTTAAGATAGCTGTGAATTAGCGAACCATCGAGTGGCTCGAAAAAACACAAAAATGAAGCGCACGCTTCGTTATTTTATCGGCCACGCTGGCAGGTATAAAACCTGAGCTGCGCGCTCTGGACGTGGACCGGTCGAAACGGGCTGTACGTGAGCACGTTACAACACACTAGTGGGATGTCATCTTTTCCTGCTTTTCTAGACGCCGCGGGTTTGGCAGCCGCTTGCTTTTGCAGCGTGAAACACGCACCTCGGGCGCACTAGACAACCGTATTGCTCTCTGCACCAATCATACCATTTCGAACGACTGTAAAGAGTAGTTTCGGTAATCATGCCCGTGTCTTAAATCAAATACACAATGGTAAATGTAACCTACGTACAAAATGTTGCAAAGAACGTATTTGCACAGTAGCATTCGTTACACATGCATTGCTTCATCTCCCGTGTCCTCCATCGCAGCATAAGTTTATCCTACAAGTTCACAAGGCTCCATAGCGCACAAAACAATTAACCTTGCTGTTTTAGGTGATAGCACATTCTGTGAGCTAGCTCCCAGTCAGAGGGACGTGCAGTAATGCTTTACATGATGCAAGGTACCCTTGTAAAGCCGATTAAGACTTCAAACAAACGGTCGCATACACGCGTATACCTTGATTCCGTGCGCGTCTATGACGATGCGCTCGCTGCAGAAGGGCACGCAGCAACATGTTGGCATCATTACGAATAGAGCTTGGAGAGCTAACAGCGACTGCTGTAATGTTAAAAAATGAAACAATGGCTTGTGAGCATTCCAATGCACCTTTCGGTGCATGCACGGGTTCTACGAATGCGCACGTTGACAGCGTACTCGATGGGAGGCGCGGGCGGACTAAGCAAAACATGGCCGCCACGCACAGTTTCTGTTTCTTTCACTAGATGGCGCTAACTTTTGTAAAGCCTTTATTTCGCAGTGGCGAACTGCAGCGGCAATTTCGGCTCGGGCGGTGCACATATACAGATCCGCCGCCACCGATCTGGCTCTCTGATTGCCACCGCACAGGGGTTGCATTGGAGGAGGAGCGAAGAAAGGAATTAAGTTCGAGCCGGCGCTTTGACAACCGGAGACTCGCAGGAAGAGGGGGGAGGGGGGCGGCGTGTACACCCAGGGGCAAATGATGGGGGCAGAAGCGCGCGCAGCAAGCGGACAACGCGATAAAGGGAGGAGGGAAGAGATAGCAGGGACTGACTGATGCTGCTGACGCCGATAGTGAGTCAACCCCCGCTGCGGAGTTGGTTTCAGGGACAACGCCGCCGATGCCGACGCAAACAATATGATACCCTCGCTTCCGCAGCGCCAAGAACCAGGTCTAGCCGTGGGAAGGTGGTCACGTATTCGTCGACGTGCCGGGGCCTACGTGAAATAACCGGCGCGTCGGCAACTGAAGAGCACCCTATCCGCCACACAGGAACAGGGGGGGGGGGGACCCTCCCCTCCTCTTTCTGCATGGCGGCGACGGTGTTCTATGCAGTCACGTTATCTTGACTCTCTAGCGGCGTCAGCGGCATCCAGCGGTATCAGTCGGTCGCTGCTAGCGCTGGGGGGGTGAAAGGGGGGCGGAGCTGGTTACGAGGCCGACGCCGACGCGAAACCCAGGAACGGACGCCAAAGAGCTGCGCTCTAAAAAGCATGCGGAAGCACGTGACGGCGCTCGGCCAATGGGAGGGTCGAACGCCGAAGGGAAGCGCCGGAGAGGCATGTGTTGGCACTATTAAGGCGAAAGCCTTTATTGCCTCATCATTGTGGTCACCATATGTGTCACGCTTTTGCGGCGGCTCTGATTGGTCGAGACGGGATGATGTCATGGAGGTCTCGACCAATCACAGAGCACCACCACAGTATGCGCGATGCGTGCCTTATATGGCCATATGGCAATCAATTATCAATTACTAATTAATGACTAATTCAATAATTATTTACTAATCACTAGTTATTTACTAATTATTGAGTAATGAAGTAATTATTACGATTTACTACTTACCAATTGTTATTTAATGCCCGTTGTGTAATAATTAATTACTAATTAATGCCGCACACCCGGTAAAATCAGTCACACAACAGTAAACGTAGAACGACTGCGAAGATACAAGGAGCGCGATCTCGTCGCTGCCAAGCAGAATTCACTGAATAAATGCACTCGCAGAATGTAAAAGAGTAGTCGCTCACTTTACTCGTACAAGCATTCATCGCTACATGCGCAACAGTCGCGTAGCAGAATGCGGCACTCAGGCTTTCGCCTTTCATCACTTTAGTCGCCAAAGTGTCCTCGATTTTTTTTGTGTGTGTATTGAGGGGTTTTAGCTTCACACTCGTGTAGACGCTGCCTCGCTGACGTCGATCTAAATACTGCTGGGAGGACTAATCCTGTCAGCTATTTTGGGGCGAAATCAGGCTGAGACAGTGTCTGCAGCAGCATTTTTGTCAGATGACGCGCTGCTACGCTTTGGCTATGATATCTTGAGTTTTTTTTTTTTTTTACTTGGTAGCACATAAGCAAGTAAAGTTATGGCAACCTATAGTGCAGTGCCATGCGTACCCCGCACAATACCGAACAGCCGCATTCCAGTATTACGCTCATTGCGTCACTGCGTAGCTCGTTGTATTTATGGCAACGAACCGTTTTTGACGCATTTTGGTGAGCAAACAAGTAGGGCCCTAAATAGGCCCAGCACCCTTCCTGGCGCGCAAGGTTTTGAAACCATTAGTTGGCAGAATTACATTCAAGACTCAAAATTTTCCTAGATTGCCTCCTCAGAGCGGGTTGCTTTTTAAACAGCTCTAAGACAGAGATAACCCAAGCCCGTATCTTGCTTTCACAACGCTCGCTCTTCTACGAGCGCTATGTCCACGCAGAGCTTATTCGATAACCTGCGCTTTTCCAAGCAGAAATGCAATCAAAATAATGCGCCGGTAAGAGCGCCTGCGCGACAAGTATAACGAGTACCAGAAGCTGAAGTCAGGGAAATAATTGGAGGTGAGAAAAAGGAAGGATAACCGCGCACAAACGGAAACAAGAAAAAAAAATAGAAGCCCAGGGTCAAAAACAGTTCCGGGGTTCTGCGGTGTGTTTTCGCGAGAAGGCCGTGCATGTCCGGTTTTCGCACTCCCGGAAATCAGTGAGACTGGTTTCGCCTTGCAGCAGCGAAATGCATGATAGTTTCGCCCGCACGGAGAAGCAAAACAGGCTGGCCCTTATGCAGATAACATTCTGCAAGGGAACAGAAGGATCGTGATGCCCAGTGTAGTGTAGGGGAGGGGTAAGCGCCCCGCGGGCTGCCGGTTGTTCACGCCGCAGCAAACATAATAATCGATGCGAGGCCAGCCTTGTAATTGAGAGCCCTGGCTGTGGATTCGTTCCCTCGGCCCCGTCATATGAGATGCGCATCCAGAGAGCAAGAAAAGAAAAAGATCGCATTGTGATTATAGGGGGGCACCCTTACTACACCCTTGATCACTTCTGCAGTGGAATTGACTGCCCGGTGCTTATTTACAATTAGAAATTAAACTGTGCATAAGAGTCATGCACAACAATTGCGTGCATGTAAGTGATTCATGTGATTCTTCACCTTCAAGTTACATATCCACCAAGTCACGTTCAAATGAAAACCTAGTTTCGCCAGGAAACCTTACTCGAAGCAAAGCGGAGATTGCTAGGCGTTATTTTTAAATGGTATGTCTTTAATGATATTCGGAAAATGTTCTGTATTTTCCTTTTTTTTTCTTGGGGGGGGGGGGGGGGGGGAGGAGTGGTCTTTA
>NC_139344.1:51653591-51666091 GCF_055883805.1 Amblyomma maculatum
GGTGTCAGCAGCTCACGCAAGCGTGCACAATGCTTCGAGCTGATATTAGTTATTTCGAGTCAACGAGCAAAATAATGCAAAAGTTCGTAGCATCCGTCGCGCATGCGCATACAAGCCTTTTATGATGATGCTGGGAAAGCGAAAGCCTGGTACGCGTTTTCCTTCATACATTCTCTGCAGTTCTCTTTCCTTTCGGCAGCAAAAGTAAATAAACTGGTCCCGAGATCTTTCTTCTCTCCGCGCATTATTTTTGCAATGTCTCAACGTCTTACAGGAGCTTCGGGCGGTAGAAATTGCGCGATGCGGTGTCTGCCATGAATCAACTTGTTTTATGTGTCTGGTTGCGAAATGAAGTGAGGGTCTTTCCATCGACGAGGAATAAAATAAAAACGGAGTTTCTGGATCCCACGTAGTAAATGCGTCTGATAAACTGTCATAAATCACGAGCGAAACATTTATGACGCAGCGGGGGCATCGATCGGGTCGTATCCTGATTACTTGACGAGCAAGAAGAGTTACAGACTGCTTCAGGACGCCCTTCAGCTACTGGGCTTGTTGCACACCGAGTTTGTCATGCTTGCTTGTTCCACGTCGCGGACTCAGCATTGCTGCCATGGAACATACCGCCAAGATATCTTGTTTGTATTTGTTAATGCGTGGCAGTAAAATCTGCTTCGTAAGAGAATACGCAGGAAGCATGCGCGGTTAAAGGCAAAGTCTGGCAGCCACCGGTTCTGTTATCACCGAAGCAGTGCGCGGATTCAGACTGCGAAATGCGCACTTTGTTTTGTTTTTTATTTATTTATCTGCATTAATGTAAGCAATGACGGGGCACAGATCTCGGGCAAACTCCTCATTAACTCACGATTCCTCGTCATTAAACCCACCTTTCTTGTTTTGTGCGTTTTGTTTCATCAAACATAAACACGTCGCAAATCTTTTTAGAGAGCAATGTGCGGGTTAAAGAGTCGCGTAAGATTATTATATTGCTCAAAAGGGGAAGAAGGGTTCTTGGAGATCGGTAATAAAGTGAAAAAAAAAAAAAAAAACGCGGCACGCAAGCAGGGTTGCTCAAGCCTTGTAAAAAAACGTAACCATTTATCCTTCAGTTAGAAGGTCGCGCTGCGCTTCTTTCCTCTATGTACTTCTGTTTGTGAGCCGTGAAATGCTGGATCGATCGAGAGGTACATCATACATAAAAGAAAGAAAGAAAGAAAGAAAGAAAGAAAGAAAGAAAGAAAGAAAGAAAGAAAGAAAGAAAGAAAGAAAGAAAGAAAGAAAGAAAGAAAGAAAGAAAGAAAGAAAGAAAGAAAGAAAGAAAGAAAGAAAGAAAGAAGTGGAAGGCATGGAAGAAGTTAGCCAGAATAGCGTTCACGTTGCAAGGCTACCATACACGGGGAAGAGGGGAAAGAGGATCTGAAAGAGGAATAGCGAGAGTGTGAGGAGCCCAGTCATAATTTGTTACGTATGGAGCTCTCAGGTACCGCAACAGTGCTTTGTAGGCTGTCAGTGAGAGAGGATCAATGCGGTACAGAGAGCGTATGATTTTCGGTGTTCAAAATAAGGCACGCACACAAGTACAGAGGTCTTCTCATGTTTATATCTCATACGCAGGCCTATCAGTGATCCCAGTCCGGACACACAGACCCAGGGGGCACTGCAACACAGAACCAGGGGGAACATCAATGTTACTTCGCATCCCGGTTTGTTACGTGGAAGACGAAGGCACAGTCCTGTATGGTACAGTTAACTGAAGCGACGGTTGAAAAAAAGTCGTCCATGTTCCACGCACCAAGCCTAAGCTTCCACATCAACCTGAGAAGTTTAAAGGGCCACTGTCCAGGGAAGGCCCTTTTAAGCAAAGGAGCCCAGTGTTTCGATCAGGTACCGGAGATAGTCTGTGCAAAATGCGACAGTGACACGCGCGCCGCAAAGCATCGTAAATACAATTCAAAGCTCTCTCATGCTCTCCTTTGGGAAGCCAGCTTCCCCGTTTCCTGCGCTGGCCCAACGGGCCACAGCAATGACGTACGTACCGCGAACGACGTCCATTGGTCCGTCTCTCTGACTGATGGGAGAAGGATGGGTGTCTACCGCTCGCTGCGCGCTTTTCCCTCGCCACGGCCAGACTGAATCCAGCGGCGCGCGCTCCCTCGGCCGTTTTTGTTTTTATTTTTTTCGCGCTCGCGGATTGCCACGCCCCACCTCCCGTCAAACGCGGAGGAGGAAGGGGAATTTGTCTTGCGGAGGCTAGACGACCTCGGGCAGGAGAGTGAAAAACCTTTGCGAGGGAACGGAAGGAGAGAAGCATGGCAGAATCGGGTGATTGCGGTGGCTGTAACTGCGTTATTAGTTACACTTTTCAAAAACATTTTGCAGCCTTGCGTTCTAGGGGCAAAGTCTCATAGTCACCGGGGAAGAAAATATTTTCGACCGGAGGGTGGACAGTGGGCCTTTAAGCGTTGCGTCAACTCTTGATACAGTACACTATTCGCGCGCATTCCGTCTTGCGGGTTTCCTGTGACGCCGGGCCTGGAGACATGTTCCTTCAGTTCCTTCAGGCTTGCAGTTTCCATTTCGGATCTGCTTGGCCCCTTGACACATTCTGGGTGCCGCGACCGCGGCTTAAAAGCATCCGTGTGAAGCGACCAGACCACTGGCTCATTAGAGGCCGCACTTCAGCACTGGTTGTATGACGCAGCTAGTAGTGAGCCGCTGCGTACGCGGCAACTGGCGACGGCTATCGCCTATAGTGTGACCCAATATCATGTGACTTCTCTGGCTGGTCGCTCGCTGTTTTTGTCTAATGTCGTCATGGTGACGCCTGGCCAAATGAAATGGGAAATGGCAGCTTCGGAATACGACCCCCAGCAGCCATTGAAAAAAATTCTTGAGGGCACTTTGGACCACTAAAGTGCGATGAGGCGAAGGCCATTATAGCGCGGTGGATCATAGCCCTCCACTACGGCACCTCTATCTCCCTCTCTTCTTTCACTCCCACCTGCCCCTTCCTTTACGGCGTGGTACATATGTCCGCGGAGAATTGTGACAGTTAATGCGCCTTTTCTATCTTGCAAATCAATTTGAAGTGCCGCTGATGCCTGCTGTATACTAACGCCTTCTACACATCTGGATCTCCCGCCGGGGTGGCGCAGTGGTTACGGCGCTCGATTACTGTTCCCAAGGACGCGGGATCAAATCCCGGCCTCGGCGGCCGCTTTTCAGTGGGGGCGAAAAGCAAGGCGCCCGTGTGCTGTGCATTGTCAGTGCACGTTAAAAAACCCCAGGTGGTCGAAATTTCTGGGGTCCTCCACTACGGCGTCTCTCATTGCCTGAGTCGCTTTGGAACGTTAAACCTCACAAACCAAACCAAATCAAACATCTGGATCTCCTTCTGTTTGCTGTGTGGTGCGGCGTTCGAGGAAACGCCAAATGAAAGGCGCCGCACGGACACCTGGATCGGACGCCCGGCGGGGTCAGCTTCGTATATGCATGAATCGCCTGGTGACGTCATTACCAGTCATGACGGTACATGGCGCGCACCTTGTCGAACACAGCCAGCATTCCATTGAATGCATCAAAGTTCAGCGGCATTCTATAATTCGTTTACAGGAAATGTCACTCGCGGAATCTCGTTATCCTCCGGGTAGATAAGGGGAAATATGACGAAAGTTTCACGATCCGGGGCGTGACGCAGCTGGTAAAGCGGTCGGCTGGGGATCCAAGGGATGTAGGTTCGATTCCCGGTGGAGACAAGGTTTATTTATTTATTTTTAACTATCTCCCTCGAAAGTGTGACGCCCTCGTCCATCAGCCTCTGCCGACAGCTCCTGCTGACAACGATGGGGCATTGAAGGCTTTCGCCTTAAAATTATATCATTAACTTAGCCAGCGCTACGACATCATAATGTTTGATCATTAACTTCCCGATCGAAAAGCCGCGGTGTAGTTGTAGTAGAAGTTTTCAGCCCAGTGTGTCGAAAATATTTGTGCGAATATTTTCTGATTGGCTTACAGGATTATGACATCACAACTTGCCTATTGCGGCGTTATAAACCTCTAGCATTTCTGTGCCTGGTTGTTCATGACACTGGGGCGTAGTGTCATGAACTGACCCCTGCATGTTGTCTTGGCTGATGGGCTCAACTGCAGCCCGAAGGGTATTGAGTTCCGCAGTGTCCGCACTAGTCGATGAAGTGTGGTAGGTTGTCTTCACCTTGATGAAGGTTGGCCTTTCCGGGATGATAACTGAGTTAACCGAGGCTTTCTTTGTAGGCATCTCTGCAGTTACTGGTTAGAATGCAGATGTTCTAACTTAATCTGTTTGAGTGCAAGCAAGAATACATGGGCTTTTTCCGCATTCCTGGTACCCAAAAAAGTGCACTTGAGATTGATGTGGACTCCAGAAGAGTGAGAACGGTCTTGAGACTGTGGTGGTGCGAGGGTCGATAGGAGCGATGAAAATCAAAGGCACTTTACGAATGTAGCACGTCGCCTAATTACCGGTAGGGGTGCGATCCGACGATGGGGGCCCAAATGAGGTGCCGAACATGTGCTGTCATTGCGTCAACAGCAATTTATGCAGAAAATGGGTGTTGCTGGGCGATGATAACATTGTTGGTGTAGAGACACATTTCAGCAGTCCAAAGTACACATGTAGCACTTGCATTTGCACACTCTGGAGAGCCTGGATGTTTGTCTTCCTATTACTCCCGAACCCGGGAAAGCTATATCGCAGGCATTCCAGGAATAGCGAATAGTATGTACATTTGTAGGATCGAGCGCAACCCCACAACTTTCCCTCAAGGAAGGAGAGAACGTTTATAATAGCAGCCATCTCTGTCTTGTATTGTGAAGGTGGGGACTGTACGACATATTCCTGTCGATAATTGCTTGAAGAAAGCGATAGCTCCTCTCCTAGGGAATTACTTTACCATTTATACACATGGCGTAAGGTTACATTGTTTCGTATGTAAACACCATAAGAGAACTCTTCTTGGTCAAAATATCCAGTCTCTGTAGGCAAAGAAAAAATACCGTTATCAATGCCACCTTCCGTAACCTCGCACAAACTTGAGCCGTGTCGCACTTGAGGCGCACGTATACAGATATCGTCCACGCAAATGAACACTTGAGCAGATGGCTGCAGTAAGTCGACCATGCCGACGAGAGCGAGGTTGAAAAAAGTCGTACTCCACCTTGTGGAACTGTGTGAAATTCGATACAAAGATGCTGGTAACGGATCAGTCCAGGTGGAAAGCGACATCTGCTATAAATAACTGTGTATGCTGTTAGCCCTTGGCCTCCAGTGTTAGCAGCTTCTAAGGCATCTTAAATGACATTATGTGTCAAGCTGTAGTATGTGCCTTTGATATCTAGAAACAACGCCACAGTCAAGGTTTTTAAATTGGTTGGTAGTGAACGGATGTTACCAGGTCAATCACAATAAAATTTAGATATATCTGATATTGCTCCAGGTATCATTCCCCGCGTGTAAAGCAAGATTTTGTTGCCATGACCCCGCCGACGCGCAGCTGGCGAGTGCGACGGTAAGACCCGATGTACGATCGAATGCTGATTTCTAAGGTTTTAGGGATGAAACCAGACGGCTGGTTTTCCACCAACATTAAGAGCCATTCATTCACTCAATGAATTGTTATAATAATCCCACCAAAGAACACGTCGAGCTTCTTGGCCAAGGTTGGCAAATGGGGGGCACGTCAAACCATCGTGCTCCGGCGATGACCGCCTGCGACCGACCAACGCGAAGTCGTTTTCCATGGTGAAGGCGCGATCCATCCGTGAATGCCGGGAGAGAGGAACATCACTACAACGCGCCGTAGGTAGAATTCCTTCTACGTCCTTACCCTTGCGTAGAAGTCTTCGGCTACCTCGACTTTGCCGCGTCTTTGGTGCAGTGCGAGCGACTTGAATGGTTGGAACTGTTGATGGGGTGTTCGAAGGCCACGAACGAGATTCCAAATGTGCGATAAAGACTACCGTAAATCAAGAGTTTTACAAAAAGGCTTACAACGTTGGGCTTGCAGGGCTTCAATTTCGCGCTTACTTTTCTTCTGTATGCGCCTTGCATCCTCGAATAAGGCACGACGTTGTGCTTCGATACCTATGTTCTGTCCTCCGTGTTAGCGATCGCAGGCATGAAGTTCGGTATCAAGTATTGGTATCATTCGGTACCAAGTTTGGTGCACTTTGCGAAAGGGTAGAAGCAGCATGTCTCCCTTTACACGGCCTCCTTATTTTTCTGCTCTATGCCTGTGGAGAAGCTTCACTAGAACCACCTGCCATAGGTGCTTTTTTTGTTGTTTTTTTTTAAGCTGCCGAATCTACGCGTTGATTACGTGGGGCGGAGAAGAATATGTAAGAGCCAGTAGCGATCGGATAAGCAGAGATATTGAAGCTTTCATGAGTTTCTGTAGACAAGCGTCAGCCAGTGACGTCAGTGGAGATGCGGTGGCACTGGCAATATCAGTGACTGTAGTGTAGGCCGGGCCGTCTGCCGTCTGACTTTAGTACTGTAAGCCCGGGCCGTCTGCATTGGATGTGCGGCGTGTGTTGCAGACTGTGTTGCAGTTGGTAGCGCCGCGAAGCGCAGGGCAGAAAACAGCACCTGTTTTCACTAGTTTATCGCGGTCGAATGGAGATGAAAGCGAAAGGAAGTGGCATGAAGCGCGGCAAGTAGACTCTTCTGCGACGGAACTCCTTCGCGGCTAACGTGCGCTGCATTTCTGCGTTATCACTTGATTAATTCGTTTGCGGCCCTTAATCTTCGTGGTTGCTCTTGAGTCGCGCGACGAATAGCGCAAGTACAAGCTCCTGAAGCTAATTCACGTTTTACTCTCAACAAAAGAAAATTTGGAGGACGCTTAAGCTCCGCCTTTAAAAATGGAACGCGATAGCGTTATCGCGCCCCATTCGCACCGTCTACTCATTTGCTTGTCGCGCTTTTGAGTGACACAAAGACGTAGTTCACATGATACAACACTCGTTAATTTGTCCAAAGCATGACTGTTTGGTAATTACTTGCTCTGAAACGTGATTCTGGGACGTAGAAGCGCTGCCAGCCACCTTGCCGAATCGCGCGGGCTTCAAGTTGCAGTCGTAGTTCATCGGCAACATCGTTGCCGATCCGAGCCGGCGCGATGAATATCACGGAGGTCATGCCCTGTCCACGGCCGGTCTCGAGGGGGAGCGCGCGCTCCCCCTCGAGACCGGCCGTGCCCTGTCTATCTTATTCCGTGCCCCACACGCATGTGGCGCTACGTGCACGCCAAGCGAAGAGGAAGTACAGCGGAAAAGTAATTTGCCACTCGCTTAACTGCGTGTTCTGTAATTCCGTAATTTACATGCTCATAATTATTATTATACGCCACAATGCACTTCTCTAAGGGACATTTCTGAGACAACACCGCAATCAATAGACGCGCCTTTGTCCATTTCATACCATCTAGCTGGCGTGGCGGAGTGGTTAGCGTGCTCGTCTCGCACCCCGGAGGCCCACGTTTGATTCCTCAGATCGGCTGTTTTTCCTACTCGTTTTTATTTGTTAATGCTTCTGGGATTTTTCGCTCACGGCCAACGCCGGACGACGCGACACTGACTTTTCTGCGACACGGAGCCCTTAACGCTATCACGTTAAAATCTAGACACGATATTTCATGTAGTTTGGTCTTATGTCGAACGCTGGTAAGCCGTGCTGTCAGATCCCATTCACCTGCACTATTGCCCTAGCAGAAAAAGACAGAAAAGGACACAAGATCTACCACAGTTACTTTGAGTGGTCGCATATTGCCGCTAAGCGCTATTTTGCCGAAACAGTCCCGGCTTGTGAAGGAGCACGTTTTTCTCTGTTCTGATTTTCGTGAGCTGTCTATTTCATCATCGGTTCAAGAAAGCGAGTTAACGTCGTTAGGATCTCGACAAAGTTACGCAGTGTTATTTCCCAAATTATCTGAATTTTTTTATTGAAGGTCGTTCAGAACCTGACGGACAAGCAAAATATACTCACTATGCATGATTAAGCAGGGTAACATATTATATATGATATGTGGAGTTTAAAGTGCCAAAATGAAATCGGCTTGTAGGAATACAAACAAGCGAAATAGATGACGCCCATATCAATAAAAATTCAAATGTATATTAAAACAGTTCAGCACAGTGAGCGTAATTTTTGCAGCAAACTCGTGGAAAACATTTATAGAGTTCTCAGTACCCAGCCTTGAGAACGAGCCCTGAGAAGTGCGCGGGATGAGATGCCCAGGAAACGGACTGTACTCATAGATAGCGAGAGACAGACTGGCCCTAGTCGTTGTGTATAGGGAGAATGTTTATTTCGCTCTTTCCTTTCGTGCTTCTTCCCCGCGCAGACGAGTTCGGGTGCCGTCGAGAAGACGCTCACAGGAACGGAAAACATCTGATACTCTGCGTTGATAAATTGTCATACAAACGTTTGCATTTGCGTCTATGTACTACCTCTCCTATAAGGCCAAGGAGAGCAAAATGAGAGCCTTCTTACGAACCTCCGTGTATGCATTAACCTGTGAATGGTGCCTCAAACGTCTGTCCCATCTTGCAGAATAAGACAAGTTGGCAGCACACTGGGCGAAGTTACGAAGAACTAAAAGATCGAGTTCATTTCATTAAAACAAGCTGTTTAAGTTGCCGACAACATTCTACGTTTTCTAGAGTGAAGGTGCTTGGAGAAGCAGAAAGCCCATGAAAAGGTTCATCATATGAAAAGTTAGCCTAGGTTTAGCATAGTTAGACACGGTATTCGGCTAAAGCTTCACAGCATGGTTATGCTTGATCGAACCCTTTCGTAGCCCGATTTAACTGGCATCGGCACGACGCGCTAAGCGCAGCATCATCGCCACTGGCGTTCATGACTGGCTCCGAGTAAAGGCGCGGTTGCTCCTTGTTCTTATATCCATCGATTGACGTCATTACTGTTTCCATCGCTCGACGGTGCAACATGACGCCACTCACGTGATTAATGCATTGCTTTACCCCCTTCCAATCTCTCCTCGGCTCCAGGTTATCGGCTCCAGTTTGAAAGATCAAATGTCACCCAAAGGTCAAAGGTAATCGAAAGGTCTCAAGGTCGTGACTTTGTGGTAGGACACCAAGGTGATCCACAAGGTTACACGTCAAGCGGTTGAATGTTTTAGGGATAGGAAAGAACAGTATGTTTAAAGCCGCACTTTGTCCGGTGGCGCCTTGAAGCGCTACCCTTGTATACAAAACATGAAGCTCGTTTATATTCGAAAAACTCCTGAAACTGCTGTTAAGGCATCCCGAACCGAATGTCAAGTCAGGGGTATCTATTGAGCTTCCCCTCTTAGCTGTAAAATTTTAACAGTTTTGAAATGAAGGTTTATTGTCGCTCCAGGAGCTTGCAACTGGACGACGTCAGTTTAGAGCGGCGGTCGTTTCAAAGCAGACAAAGCAGCTCCCGCTTGGTGATCGCGCCCTGCCGCTTATGCACACATCATCTTTGTTACATTTAATAGGATAGCAAGGGGTTACCCTAAAGTATAGCTTATAAAGTCCCACCTCAGGCCACGTGTCCTTCTGCACTTACTGTGTCACTGGAAGTAAAGTTCAGGTTCTTCTCCTCACTTCGTTCTTTCCAGGTGCACGTCAAAGAGGACGGGTAGCAGACACGAAGATGATGAACGACTTTGGTCAGGCTTCGTCTGAGAAAATAGCAGGCCCCGAATTTTGGAGAATCCTTGAAGAGCGAGCGGCGAGCTTGAGAGATACGGAGCACATCAGCTTGTGCTGCTGAACGCTAAGTATAGTTTATAGCTTTGGCAGCTTAAAGTGGAGCCTAGTTACTTTTTTGCCTTCTCGTGCTTGCGTTTATGTGGTGTGCTTGTGTTATTATGAATTCAAATTGACCTGTTTCTTATTGTGTTATCGTTCATCGCTTTCGTGCTATACTACTCGTCCTCCGCCAAATCGGCATGCACCTCAAACTAACGATAGGAGCAGAAAAAAAAAAAGGAAAGTTTTAATGTGGTTAAACCTAATACAGCTTGCTAAAGCAGTTGATTTTGGCAGATGGTAAATGTAACTGAGAATGTCGCTGTCTTCATGACATTCCCTGCCACTGGCAAACTCGTGAGAGGGGCTGTGATGCATGCTACCCAAGTTTTCCGGAGCGACACGAAGCCCCGCTTTAGCCCCGCAGAATGAACGTGCTTACGAGGCGTAGGGACAGCATGTCTAACTAGATATCCAAGTGTCCTAAAACGTTGCATTCTGATCTCACCCAGCATTAAGCTCGAGTTGGCAGCACTCGCCACTTAGGCGAAGCATGGTGAGACGGTTATACCTCGTGAATTGGTGCTTTCGCTATATAAGAACCTGCACTTTACTTTGGATTCGGAATATCGCTCCAAAATGGTGTACGTATTATACGAACGTATGCGGTTAGGATAGCGTATGGATATCGGGCCGTCGGGGACGTTCGCCCCAATGATATCCGCCGTCCATTGAATGCCATTTAGGTGCAACCTTGAAATACGCGTTCTGTAAGCATTGATACCCAGTCGTGTTCAATATTCAAAGCGCATCGCTCTATACTCCTTGCTTCTGCGTCATAATAATAAATAAAAAAATCTCTAGAGCTGGTAGCAAATGATAAAGCTATTCGTGGGGAGCATCGCACCCAGGAAACGGCGACCGCGGACATTATTGGTATATCGCTCAGAGCAATGAATCCCGTCATCAACGATAAACATTGGTCCAAAAAAGGGAGCTCCATGTGGCTGTCTCGTAAGCTAACAAATGACATGAAGAAAAAGAAATGGCACGCGCGTACCAGCCCAATTCGATTCCCTGCGCGCGGAAGAACATGATTTTCTCCGTTGTACTGGTCGCTACAACGAAGTCATAGGATTACGAAGCGAGGGTAAACGATATTTCTTGAAGTACGTGTATACCATGCAAGCTCACCTCGTTCGAAGAATCGCCATGACGCAGCTACTAACTGGCAGAGATGCTCGTCATTTTTCGGAATTGCACTGGTTTAATTCCTAGAATGTGACGCAACTAGCAAGTCAGCGGACTGAGTGCTCACACTGCAGAAATAGTTAGCGTGTCTGTCTGTTTATGTTTGTCCTCAGAAAGATGCAATCACTAGGCACAACCACACACAGCCGGGGAACCAAGATTCACTGGAGGAGCTGTGGCCTCACCCACGCTATAAACTCGAGCCAGCGGACTTCTGGCTGTTTTCCAAGATGGTTGAACATGCAAATGGCGCCCGCTCCGTGTCTAGCGAACGAATCGCCATAGCAGTGGACGCTGATGTCAACAATCGCCCAATCCCCCCCTCCCCCCTTTTTTTTTGTTTTTATTGGCAGGCGAAGGCTAGTGTACATGTGCAGCAAGTGCATTGACGTTGGCGGGAATTATATCCAAGAAATGTCTAGCTCCACAAAAAGGGCGCACGTCTCAACCTTTGTTTTAAACGCACCATGGTTAAATTCAGCTCCATCAATTAGTAACAGTCAGCAGCAGAAGCTTCCTTCAGCGAAAGTGGCACACCACTGTTTTCGAAAGATCACTTTAGCGATGATCGAATGGCATTTAGTCTTAGTCAGATGTTCCAGAGCTATAATGTCTGCTTCTTAGCACTGCATTCTGATATTTAAAACACCTATGAAGCGAACAAGACGTGCAGGGGTCACAATAATACTTTTTCTTATCCATAAAAAGATCCTGAGGTTCAAGGGTGTCGTAAATTGCCTGTGGGCTGAGAACAGCGGCTAGCATTATGTGCGAGTGGGTACATATAGTTAATTTTACAGTGATTCGCTCATTTCTACGCCCTACAATTAAACTCGGTGCCTTCCTTTGGACGCTGCACTTATTCCTAAGCTGCAAGTCCAGTGCTGAAGCAGCTTACAATTCGAAATTCACTAAAATACATTTCTGGTCGAGTTGTCTTTCATGCCGAAATATTGTTTGGCACATCAGGAGCAGTGAGAGACAACTTTCTTTCGCGTCTTCCCCTTTTCCTGTTGCGCTAAAGAAATCGAGTACACTTTGAAGTTTTCGCCGCGTCTGCTAAAAGATTTGTTTTGGAGAGGGGTCTATTCTATACTGCAGTCACTGACGAAAGTCCCATGCAGCTGTCGAAGGCAGTGGGGATCTCAGAAACTATATGGTGGCTGTCGTTAGTGGCAGGCTTCGAAAGTTGATGCAAGGACGCCAATAGCAGCTACAAATGGACCTAACGGGGTGCCGCGCCGAGTGCCTACTCCTTTTAACCAATATCCAATATGTATATATAGATACGGGGTGTATTGACGTTTCTCGTTTGTCCCTCAAATTCTTCTCCGGCTCAGAAGCAGCACTACACGCAGTGACGCTGAACAAGTATATGCGATCTCACACTCCAAGATCACTCTTACATATCGCAGTCAGCTTCACAAGGTCGTTTGCAACGCGCAGGAAGCGCCAGGCCCAGCACT
>NC_139344.1:51671091-51708591 GCF_055883805.1 Amblyomma maculatum
TCGTCGAGTGTGGTTCAAAAACAAGTTCGCCGGGTGTCGACGCATATCATACGACGGCGCCGAACCCTCGAGCGTGTAACACGCTCCACGCAGGGCCTCGTTCAAGTTTTCACGAAGCTATGATTGCACTCAGGCACCCAGACGCACTAAACTCGGTGTTCCCGTGCGGACTCAGAAGCGCTTGCAATTGAACGAGAATATTCGCAAGGACCCCTTCATGGATCACTGCCTTGTCGTGGCGGAGGGGCTTGCGAAACTCGATGAAGTCGTGAGCTCTGCTGTGTAGGGCCACCCAAGATAGACAGGTCACGGCAGAGAGTTCTGACAAAATGTGATTCACTGGAGAAGGTAATGGCAACCCACTCCAGTATTTCCTGCCAAGAAAACCCTATGGCCAGTCACAATACCATTAACGATATGACGCCGGAAGATGAGCCCCCCAGGTTGGAAGGCGTCCCACATGTTACTGGGGATGAACAAAGGGCGATTCCTAGTAGCTCCAGGACGATTGAAGCGGCTGGGCTAAAGCCAAAAGGACGCTCAGTTGTGGATATGTCGGGAAGCGACCGGAAAGTCCGATGTTGCAAGGAGATATATCACATAGCAACATGGAATGTAAGATCTATGACGCAAGGTAAACTGGACGTCGTCAATCGAGAAATGAACCGATTGAACATTGATATCTTGGGTATCAGCGAGCTCAAGTGGACCGGAATGGGAGAATTTAACTCCGGCGACCATTATGTCTTTTATTGTGGGCACGAATCCAAGAGAAGGAATGGGGTCGCTCTCATAGTAAACAGAAGAATGGGTAAAGCAGTGCTAGGGTACAACCCCAAAAACGACCGAATGATTTCACTTCGGATCCAAGGTCACCCTCTCAACATAACAGTTATCCAAGTCTATGCACCGACCACTACTGCTGAAGAAGCTGACGTTGAGAGATTTTATGCGGACCTACAATGCCTTTTAGACCGCACCCCATCATCAGACGTCGTTTTTCTCGTAGGAGACTGGAATGCTAAGGTCGGGAGTGAAGAAATATCCGGAATTGTAGGCAAGTTCGGTCTTGGCGAGTCAAATGAAGCTGGACAGAGGCTAGTAGAGTTTTGTCAAGAAAACAACCTGACCATAGCGAATACTCGTTTTCAACAGCACAAGAGGCGCCTGTACACATGGACTTCACCGGACGGTCTGTACAGGAATCAGATCGATTATATTCTTTGCCGGCAGAGATGGAGAAGCGCTATACAAGCAGTAAAAACAAGGCCTGGGGCCGATTGTGGCACCGATCATCAGCTTCTTGTTGCCAAAATTAAGCTTCGATTGAGGAAAACTCAGAAAACTAGAAGGCCTTTCAGGTATGATCTGGATCAAATTCCATTAGAATATGCTGTGGAAGTGAGCAATCGATTTCAAGAATTAGATCTAGAAGACAGAGAGCCCGAAGAGATGTGGACTGATGTTCGTGATATAATACAAGAAGTTGCTACTAAGGTAGTTCCAAAGCAAAAGAAATGCAAGAAAGCAAACTGGTTATCTGAAGAGGCTTTGCAAATAGCTGAGGAAAGGAGGATGGCAAAAGTTATGGGGGAAAGAGAAAGATACAAGGTTCTCAATGCGGATTTTCAGAAAATAGCAAGGAGAGATAAGAATGCCTTCCTGAACATACAGTGCCAAGCAGTTGAGGACAACAGCCAATTAAGGAACACAAGAGCTCTGTACAAGACAATCAAAGATATCAAAGGAAGCTTCTGTGCTAAGATGGGCGTGATAAAGGACAAACGAGTCAAGGACCTCACTGACGCCTCAGAGATAAAGAAGAGGTGGCAGGAATACACAGAAGAACTGTACAAGAAGGACCCGAATGTGCAAACCCAACATAAGACGGTTGTGATTACTGCCCTCGAGCCGGGCATCCTAAAGAGTGAAGTTGAATGGGCCTTAGCCAGTCTTGCTAAGAAGAAAGCCAGCGGAAGTGATGGCATTCCAGCTGAGTTGCTTCAAAACCTCAACCATGACGCTGTTAGCATTCTGCATACATTATGTCAGAAGATTTGGACAACTCTGCAGTGGCCACAGGATTGGAAGAGGTCAGTTTACATCCCCATTCCAAAGAAAGGCAGTGCCAAAGATTGTTCCAACTACCGCACGATCGCACTTATTTCGCATGCTAGCAAGGTGATGTTGAAAATCCTCCAAGGTAGGCTGCAGCAGTATGTGGATCGGGAGCTTCCGGACGTGCAAGCTGGGTTTCGCAAGGGCAGAGGAACTAGAGACCAAATTGCCAACCTCCGCTGGATCATGGAAAAAGCAAGAGAGTTCCAGAAACCCATCTACTTCTGCTTTATTGATTATGCGAAAGCGTTTGATTGCGTAGATCACAGCAGATTGTGGCAAGCTCTCCAAGAGATGGGAGTTCCAATTCACCTCATCTGTCTCCTCAGGAACCTGTATGAAGGACAAGAGGCCACAGTCAGAACTGGGCATGGTCTTACCGATTGGTTTCCGATTGAGAAAGGAGTGAGGCAAGGCTGCATACTGTCACCCTGCCTATTTAACCTATATGCAGAGTGCATCATGAGGAAGGCCGGTCTGGACGAGTCTTCATATGGAGTGAAGATTGCTGGAAAACGTATCAACAACCTTAGATATGCGGATGATACCACTTTAATGGCAGAAAGTGAAGTGGAACTCAAGAGACTTCTGATGCACGTACAAGAAGAGAGTGAGAAGTTTGGGCTTAAACTGAACATCAAAAAGACAAAGATCATGGCGTCTTGCCCTATCAAGTCCTGGAGCATCAATGGACAAGAAGTGGAAGCTGTGACAGATTTTCTCTTCTTGGGCTCCAAGATTACCTCGGAAGGAGACTGCAGCCATGAAATTAGGAGACGCCTGCTTCTGGGAAAGAGAGCAATGGTTAGCCTTGACCGCCTAGTAAAGAGCAGAGACATTAGTCTGCCAACCAAGATCCGTATAACTCGTGCTATGGTCTTTCCAGTTGTGATGTATGGATGCGAGAGTTGGACTGTGAAAAAGGCTGACCGCCGAAGAATTGACGCGTTTGAATTGTGGTGCTGGCGAAGACTCTTGAGAGTTCCTTGGACTGCCAGAAGATCAAATCAGTCGATATTGTCGACCATAAACCCTGACTGCTCATTGGAGGGTCAAATTCTAAAGTTAGAACTCAGCTACTTTGGTCATCTGATGAGAAGAGAGGAGTCGCTGGAGAAAGATTTGATGTTGGGAAAGGTTGACGGTCGCCGGAGAAGGGGTGGGCAGCGAACGCGATGGTTAGATGGCATCCTCGAGGCACTGCAGATGAAGTTATGTGATGTTAGGAAGATAGTGAGAGACCGGAAAGCGTGGCGTGACATGGTCCATAGGGTCACGAAGAGTCGGACACGACTGAACGACTGAACTGAACTGAACTGATTCGCAAGGATCCAAGGTAGAAGAACGAGACCAGTGTTTGATCTTGTCCGTGTCGGTTTTCTCTCGTCTGTGTATTGAGCAGTCGAAAATGACTCATTAGTTAGACCACTGTTAGATAGTCAAGCTTTCTGCTGATTGCGCAATAATATTTAACGGGAGTACGCCAGACGATTCATCCCCCGTTGCGAAAAGAAAGATAAGGTAAAGCAGTTACACGGATGAGCAAACCACGCTGCTCAAAAAGTTGATATAAAACTCGCGTGGCCGCCATTCGTGGTGACGGCAACACTGCGAATATTTTGCAAGTTGCAAGAATAAAGCCGGCTGAAAGGACAAGTGAAAATAAACTGGCCTGGTATCATTCCTGGAGGGTATCGTCATTGAAATACTGCTAGGTAACAGCCCTTTACCGTCTTGTGTTCTTTGCATTATCTGCGTCCTTTCCGCTACTTTTTTTTTTTTTTTTGGATAGACACAGTCTCTTTCACACTTGGAGGGGAAATTGCGCGCGTAGCCGCCACGGTGGCTCAGTGGTTAGAGCGCTCGACTGCTGATGCTGAATATGCGGGTTCGGTCACGGCCGCAGCCACCTTCCGATGGAGGCGAAAATCAAGGCGCCCGGGTACTGTGCGATGTCAGGGCTCGCTAAAGGACAACAGGTGGTCGCAGTTTCCAGAGCCCTCCTCTATGGCGTCCCTCATAGCTTGAGTCGCTTTGGGGCGTGAAGCCGGAAAATCCACAATTTCAAGGTGGAGTGAACTTATGATAAAGGAGTAATTACTCATTATAGCATCGGCCCGAACGCAGCCATACGGCTACGGGCAGGGGGGTGAGGGACGGAGGGGGGAGAAAACATTAGACAAGCACCGCAACCACCTGATTGCTGGACATCCTGGTTAGCTCATTCGTTAGAGCGACTGCCCCAGACAGGCGGGGGTTCCGAGTTCGAACCCTGGACCAGAACCAATTTTCCGTCATCTACGAAGCTTCTGAGAAAGCTGTATAGCTTTTATTTGTTGCCGTGAGGCTTTGTTCGGATAGGTGCTAATGAGTAATTACTCTCTTACTCTCATAGCCTGCGTCACTTCGGTACACTAAACCGTATAAACAAACCAATTGATTAAAAACGTAGCTGTGGCCCAGGAACTTTTGGCAAACTCTGCACCTAGCAACTCGCCAAGCTCTCCACTCTATCAATAAACCGTAAGCTATGGAAACTCACCTGCAGGTAAGGTAATGCATGCTGACTATACATGTCGGTGCAAAAACATATATCCACAATCTCTTTGCGAAATAAAAAAAGAACTATAATGATAGAAATATAGAAAACGCGTGTATGAAAAAAAAAAACGCATTTGATAAAATTCTGCTGGTTTAAAAACTCGCTGTATTCGTCAACAGCGCTGCGGTCCTCGCCGCTTCCACCGGGAAGAAACCAGCAAACGTCGTAATTTTGATGGCGGCAGGAAATGTGGCCTACAAGTTTACGTCAGCGAAATTATTCTTATTCTTATAACCAATGGTCGCTTAGGGTAACAAACTGGATTCCAAGGGAAGGAAAGCGTAGCAGGGGGCGGCAGAAAGTTAGGTGGGCGGATGAGGTTAAGAAGTTCGCAGGGGTCAAGTGGATGCAGCTAGCACAGAACCGGGTTAATTGGATAAATATGGGAGAGGCCTTCGCCCTGCAGTGGGTATCGTCAGGCTGATGGTGATGATGATGATGATGATGATGATGATGATGATGATGATGATGATGATGATGATGATGATGATGATGATGATGATGATGATAAAGTTTGGCTGTGGCGCTGATGTAAGTAATGTGTGCTTATATGGGGGACGCTACAATGTCATAAATCTTGGCGTGCTAGGAGCAGCAGCATATATTAGTAGAAGTCGCAGGCAATGCCGGCCACTCAGCGGGGGTGACGCAGAACGTGCATTTGTTGTTCGAAGTTTTTACGGCGCCAGCTACTCGCAGGTTGCTACCTTTGAGATTAGCCTTTTTGTGACCGAAGTAAGCCCTCCTGTCTATCCGTGACTCGTATTAGGTGCGCTACGCGCTCAGCAGGCACGTCGGTGCAAGTCATGACCATGCAGGTAACGCTATCAAAATGTCATCCGGCTGGTAGTAATCCACATGCATGTAAATGCAAACACACTTTGACCGAACCTACTCCATTAACTTGGCTACAGAAACTTTAAACGTGAGCGCAGAATAAACTAAAATTGCTTCAAGCATTTTTGTTATAACAGACTTTACACGGACCTCGTTGTACTGATCGCATGTTTCTTCGTAACCTTGACAGTGGACTAAACGAACGTCGAGTTTAAGCTAGGTGAACTTACAGCTTGGGAACAATACACGCGTAGAAGATGAATTGGGCAAGAAGGGGGGTACTGCACATTGTTACGTTCCAAAGCAAAGAAACATTTTACTGAGAGAAACCTGGTCCCTGGTTAGTAGCGGTTCAGAAATTATTAGCAGTACTGGCTATCTAGGGAAGAGAGAAGTCTAGAAGATGGACAGGCAACGTCAAAGGATATATAATAGGAGCTGAGGGGAGCCTCAGTCCGATAGCCAACGATTCGGCAAGTCCAGCGGGACGTCTGCTGTTTGCAATCATGCATACTTGTAAAAATGTTGTCGATGGTGGACTGAAAATCCTCATCAACCTTTGTTCGATTTCCTTTGACTGCGCAGTTCTAGCTGTCTTTTCTTACATCTCAGTAGAATGACAGAAGCGCATCAGCATGCACTGTGCTCCTGTCAGTCCCAAATGGCATGTTTTTTTTTTTCTCCAGAATAAAACGAGGCACAATTAGCTTACTAAGCACGAATACTAGAATGTAGAAGCATTATCTGGTTATGTTACCAAGTGTTATTTAAAGAAGGCTCATTACCGAAATAGCCCGTGGAATACGTGTAAGTTTAGACACGCCATTGAAGTGAAACCATGGCTGTCTCACACGAACAAGTTGAGCAAAGAGCACAATCTATAGCGAAGGCAACCTGCAAATTTCAAATATTGCAACAAATTGTAGCTCGTTTCAGAAAAATGATTTTGAACTGGTGCTGCTTGTATTCCATGTTATATTCCGAAGCGTTTCTCGTGATCGACAAAATATATATATATTTTTTCTCAGAACTCTTTCACGCCTGAAATGAAGACGTTAGCTTTGTCCAACGCCGCCCCGAAGACAAATAAGTGCTCGAAATGTGAGATCCACAGTATTCAGTGCCCATAGAGAAACACTAGGTCAGTGCCATGCCATCCGAAGCAGAAGAAGAAGTGACAACGGGAGAGGTGATGGGGATAGATATGACAAACAAGGACAATATGGCAGTTTCCACAAGTGAAGTTACCAAATGCGTACTAACATTCGCCGAAAACTGCAGCAACGGAAGTGCCGTGTGGCATCTCTAAAAAATAAAACACAACAAAAAGAAAGTCAATAAAGCTATTTGTTTTTTTTTTGTTTTTTTTTTTTAGTATACAATGCAGTGCATAAACTAAAATGCGTACGCAATAAAATAGTTTGCTGGACTAAAACTGCTTGCAGTAATCCTCTGATCATGTCACTTGCGTCCGTCGCGCCATCTTTAGCACGTTGAATCAAAACGAATAAGAGCGCATTTAAAGACCGCACTACCGGTCGCTTCTGTGGCGCAATGGATTAACACCAGGTACTTGACTGTAAGACATGTGTTAGATTCCTGTAGGTACGAGTTTCTATTTTTAAATTCACAACATTAAATTAAATTGCGACCACATTTTTTGGGATATGTTCCCCTTTAGGTTGCATATTACGATGTTTTTTTTTTTTTATTTTTTAATTCTTAATAGCAGCAAAACCAGCCGCGAACACAGTCGGGATGTGATGGTATGACAATGGTTACACTATTCAATTACCTTCACCGTAATCAATTCATGTCTCCAGTGAGTGTATGTTACCTTTAGGTTACCTTAGATACAGCTCTCCGCAACAATCGTCTTTTAAGCGCTTTAAACTCTTTTTACGGTTTTACGCCAAGCCGATTTTTTAAATTAACTTATTCAACATAACAAAGATGGCGCGACGGACGCCACTGATGTATTACGCTTTTTACAGTAAGTAATTTTAATCCAGAACATTATTTTATTATTAGTTGCATTTCATTTTCCGTACTGCGCTTCATGCTGAAAAAAAAAAAAAAAACGTATTGTGTTTTATTTTTCAGTGACGCACCCGGCACTTCCGTTGCTGCAGTTTTCGGGGAACGGCAGTACACCTACCGAACCCCCTTGTGGGTATGTGCCAAGGAAGAAGAAGTTATCTGTCAGCTGTCTCCTTGCCAGTCTCCTGTAATTGGTGCGTGCGTCTGCTATGGGCTGTCAGACTGATGGCGACATGAATTAAGCTATTAGCCCAGTAACACGCAATGCAAGCAGCCAATTTTAACCATTTCAGCGTGCTAAAACGTACATTAGTTTTTTCTGCCTCCTCATTATCGCCGTTCAGGTATAGCCTGTCAGTTTTTTGCTTTTCTGTCTCTCCAATTGGAATAAGGCCATCGCACGACGTCCTACTCACATGAAGACATTGGAAATGAGATACTGGGTGTTTAACAGCTTTATGTATTCAAACAAGGAGTACATTTCAAACAAGGAGTACAAGCATCAATGTTTTAAAACAAGCAGATGCCTTGACAAAGCATTTGAGGCCACACACAAAACGAAAAAAAAACAACAACCTTAAAGCACAATAAGCACATGCAGAACCACAAACGGAGCAACTTGCTTGAGAGTGCAAGTAAAAACGCAGTCAAAGTCACATAGGAAAGAGCGAGAACTGAAGAAAAAACACATGAAAGTAAATTTAAAAAAAAAATAGTCCAAAGTTAATGAAAACTTTCGGAGAAAGCGTGCCATCTCAGAGTCCAGCTCAAAAAAAAAAAAAAAAAAAGAGAGTGGCCGCCTAGGTTTGCACAACTCTTTTCGAGGCGCCCTCTGTGGCGTTCCGTCTCAAGGCTGCCGCCAAGGTGGTGTTAACCGTCGCTGCGCTGTTAGAGACGGCGCTGGTGCCCGCAGCCGATTCCTCGCTGCTGACACCGTGAACAGTGATTTGGTGCCGCGCGTGAGCCACCGCAGTCGTCCCATTCAACATCTCTTGCCTGGTAACTGCGGTTGTTCTGTTCGATGCTTTCGCCTCCTCGCTTGGCTCAAGGCTTGTCGCAGGGGGTGCTGAATCTGGGGCCATCGTCGCGTTCGATAGGGCATAAGCTGCGAGCCCCCAACCGCTTCCTCCACTCTGTTGGTGTGCCATCTCCATGTGTGGCCCGAGGTAGTGGTGCATGTCAGCGGCATTTTGCTTCAGTTGGCCGTAGTTGCGAAACGAGTAACCAAGGACACCAGCGCACCCGATGATGGACATCGTAAGTACAGCGATCACTACGCAGAGGTCATGACGATTGATGAGTACGACGGGAAAGTTGACTCGCGGCTGCTGCTGCTGCTGCTGCTGCTGCTGCTGCTGCTGCTCTTGCTGCTGCTGCTGCTGCTGCTCTTGCGGCTGCTGTTGCTCTTGTTGCTGCTGATGCTGCTCTTGCTCTTGCTGCTGCTGCTGTTGCTCGGCTTCCATGGTGGCGTCCTCCTTGCAGCACCCACAGGCCTAGACGCTCAGCAATGCTTCGGCGGCACTTGGAACGGTAGCGCGCGGCAGGAGGCTCGACCGCTGTTGTCAACTGCCTTCCCGCTTGGAATGATGCGTCAGCACTCCCAGCATCCAGACGTTCGACTGCGCGCGTGATTTCGACTGGAGGCAACTTCTTCATCGTCGGCACCATCGCCGTCGGCAGACTGCAGAAAGGGCTCTCACACAGCTCTGCAAGCATTTTGTCATTCTTTTTCTTTCCAGTCTTCTCTGACTAGGATCGGGGTTAGTTCAAGCACTCAATCCACGTTCAAACAGGCCTGATAGATCCTGCTTTGAATTTGTTTGTCCCTTCATCTTTGCTTACTGAGAGAACAACAGCGTCGCACAGTGCCAAAAAGTTCGCCCAATTCACGAGACCATGTTTTCCTCTTTTTCTTATTTCGAATGCGCGGTATTCAAATGAGAAGGAGCATGAGCATGTATAACATCTATGTCTAGGATTCGTCCCACGGTTTCTTTTTCGTTTGTCTCATCTGGTGGTTTGTGAGCTCAAAAGAAAAAATCAATCACTGAAAACAACTCTTATACTACCTGACTGCCTTTGCGCGTTTACCGCATTTTATGAAGCAAAACCGTAGTGCACTGTCCAGATTCCCAAATTACTAAATTGATTTAGCATAGCGGAAATGGGCTGGTTAAGCCACCAGTCACCGAAGCTAGGTCGTAACTAGTGTATTCGGATCCCACTGGTGGCATGTAACTGTTTATTCTGCTTTGTAACCAGTTATACTTTTCAGGCATTACACGTGCGATTAAGTTTCTATAGATATACAAACATTTATAAAAGGTACAAAACCTTCCTCTGTGCCTTCCTTGGTTTTGGTGACTTTTGGCTTGCTTCGTATGTATCTCATAACGAGCCTCCCATTTCCCTGTACTTGTGTGTTCAGGAGACGTACCCGCGTAGACCAATTACCGATGTTCGGAGAGCCGACTGCGCACGCGCAGGAAGCGTCTGTCGTCGACGCTAGCACATCTTCGTTATACTTAACCTCTTAATATACCGCATTAAAAAAGTCTTTTTTCGGGGTTCTTTCACGAGGAACCTTGAATGTGCTCACCAATGTGCTCACTCTTCGCGTCTATTTGTTTGAGGCGACGAGCAAAGCGCCTACACTCGCGAAAAGAGAAAAGGGGAAAAGAAAATCACTGACGTTCCAGTGCCCTTACGGATGCCTTCTTCCCAACGGAACGAAATTCAAACACCGGCATTTAATATTGGCAAGATTCTCCTTCAGGAATGCACGTACGCTTCAGGGATATCGCCTGTCTCATATCCAGCTTAGCATTGTGGCGTCATTTCAGTGTGCAAAGACTCGATGAGCAAGTGTTTTTACAATAATTTTTCCTTAGCAACTACACGAGCCGTGCGCCAGTCGTTGGTACGGTCGGTTTTCCGTGGCGCTCCACCAATACGTTGGGGTTGGTAATTCCTTTGAATACGTTGTACAGATATTGATTAACGTGCCTCTTGAAATTTGCTGTTCCCCCTATGCAAGCAGTGTGTATCTACAGGATGACTCCTAGGCATTTATAACTTGCTTTATAAGGAAGTTGGCAAGTACAAAAAGTTTTCGTAGTTTGCGTAGAAGGCATGCGCCTCATGAACTTCTTACAAACCCAATCAAGAGCCTCATTGATATAACGAGCCCATGGAAGAAGACTGTAGCTTTTACATTTGTGCCACAATTCAGATTGGTAGCTTTGCGACCGGAGTATTCGCTTCGATAACCGTTGTGCACCAAGCCTCGCACGATTTGCCGGACTTCGTGAGGTCGTCTTTCTTTGTGTGTGTTTTTTAATAGCGCGGCTGTTATATGCATGTGCGACGGCTACATCTCGTCATCGTTGTGGTCGGTGTAACCGAGCGAGAGTCACGAGCCAATGAAAATTTCTCGGAAGAAGAGAAAGAAGTGCCACGAGCGAGCGGCGCAGAGCTGCTGGCTCTTCTTTCTCCTCTGGGAAATTTTCTCTTGCTCGCGAGAAAAATAAACAATGATTTCTTCCACCTCGCTATTGTCGTTGGTATAACCGAGCGAAAAAGAGACATGAGATCATGGGCTAAAGAAAGTTTCTCAGAAGAAGAGGAAGAAGAGCCATGAGCTCTGCGCCGCTCGCTCGTGCCTCTTCTTTCTCTTATTCTGTGCCAGTGAGCAAGGTGGCAACACGTCTGCAACAATATTAAAAATGGCATGCTCTCTTCTTTCCGCAGATTCTGCATATCGTACTTGCCGGATACGTGTCAGTGCGAGATCATTTTTTTTTCTCGAAACGTTTGCCACAAGGCATAAGTTGAGAAAGGGGGAATGGGATGCAGGAGATAAAAAGTTAAAAGAAGGAGTGAAGTCCAGTTGCGCTTAGGTATTCGCAGAGGTTGGCGGTGTAGTGATTGTCCATTGTCCACTTCCCGTAATCACAATCGCGGTTCCACCGCAGGCCCGCCATCATGAGTAGCCGTTGTCTAACTGGAGTAGTTGCTGGACACGTCCACAACAAGTGACGCACATCACAGATCTCAGGTGCAGTGTCACAGTCAGTCACTGGCAGATCTTTATCACGACAACGATGTCATACAGATAGGGTCAGAGCCGCCCCTGCCCGAATCCGGCGCACTGATACCTCCTCCTGCCGAGCAAGATTATGGGGAAGAGGATGCGAACACGGAGGAATGAGAGCGCGTGTTCGCTGGCGCGAACTTGAGAATCGGAAATGTGGGACAGGAACGAATCTGGGGAAAGAGGGAAAGGTGGTGGATCGCCTGATGTGTTTACGTGCGTCATAGCATCCGCTTGAACATTATGTGGATCGCGAGCATGACCGCAAATCCAGTGTATGCGCACAGGACATGGGTACTTTGAACAGGGGAAATGAACGGACTGTGTTATTTTGAATGTACGTCGAACGGCCTTAAGCTGTTTAAGGGCACTGAGACAGTCTGTGTAAAGATGAACTGCATTGAATGTTGTCGCCATCGGCCCCGTGGAGCATGACGACAGCCAAAGGTCGTCCAACCAGAGAGCCTGCCCAGTCACCGTATTGTGGACACCGCGCCGCATTGTACAAGGAACTGTTCATGCCACCTACCGAGTGACGGCATCAAACAACAAGCATTTATACCCGGCTTCTCCGCTTCGAAAATCCAGTGGGAAAAGTGGCAGCGCATCTGCAACGACAATACTCAAACGGCATGTCGTCTTGCTTGTGCAGATTCTGCATACCGTGCTTGCTGGATACGTGTCAGCGTGGGATCAGTTACCACAGCTTGCCGTCGCCATCGACCCCGTGAAGCATGACGACAGCCAAAGATCGCCCAGCCAGAGAGCCTGCGCAGTCACCGAACAGTGGACGCCCCGCCGCATTGCACAAGGAACTGTTCATGCGATCTACTGAGTGACGTCATCAAACAACGAGCATTTATACCCGGCTTCACCGCTTCGAAAATCCAGCGTCTGCAACGACGATGATCAAACGGCATGTCGTCTTTCTTGCGCAGATTCTGCATACCGTTCTTGCTAGATACGTGTCAGCGTGGGATCAGTTACCACAGCCTGTTGTCGTCATTGACCCCGCGGAACACTAGGAAAACCAAAGATCGCCCAGCCAGAGAGCCTGCGCAGTCACCGAATTGTGAACGCTCCTGCATGGCACAAGCAACCGTTCATGCAACTATCGAGTGACGTCATCAGACAGCGATTCTCAGATGAAGAGAACGAAGAGCCATAAACTTTACATCACTCGCTCGTGGCTCTTCTTTCTCTTCTTCTGGGAAAGTTTATTTGACTCATAAGAAAAGTAAACAGATTTAACCGCGTCGCTGTTGTTGTCAGTGTAACTGAGCGAGAGAGTCACGAGATCCTGAGCTGAAGGAAATTTCTCAGATGAAGATAAAGAAGAGCCACGAGCTCTACGCCACTCGCTTGTGGCTCTTCTTTTTCTTCTTGTGAGAAATATCCTTTGGCTCGTCAGAACAATAATCAGTGAATTTACCGCTTCACCGTGGTCGTCGGTGTACTGAGCGAAAGATAGTCATGAGATCCCGAGCTAAATAAAGTTTCTCAGATCAAAAGAAAGAAGAGCCGTGAGCTTTACATCACTCACTCGTGGCTCTTCTTTCTCTTCTTCTGGGAAACTTTATTTGACTCATAAGAAAAGTAAACAGATTTTACCGCGCCGCTGTTGTTATCAGTGTAACTGAGCGAGAGAGTCACGAGATCGCGAGCTGAAGGAAATTTCTCAGATGAAGAGAAAGAAGAGCCATGAGCTTTACAACACTCGCTCGTGGCTCTCCTTTCTCTTCTTCTGGGAAACTTTATTTGACTCATAAGAAAAGTAAACAAATTTAACCGCGTCGCTGTTGTTGTCAGTGTAACTGATCGAGAGAGTCATGAGATCCCGAGCTGAAGGAAATTTCTCAGATGAAGAGAAAGAAGAGCCATGAGCTTTACAACACTCGCTCGTGGCTCTCCTTTCTCTTCTTCTGGGAAACTTTATTTGACTCATAAGAAAAGTAAACAGATTTAACCGCGTCGCTGTTGTTGTCAGTGTAACTGAGCGAGAGAGTCACGAGATCCGGAGCTGAAGGAAATTTCTCAGATGAAGATAAAGAAGAGCCACGAGCTCTACGCCACTCGCTTGTGGCTCTTCTTTTTCTTCTTGTGAGAAATATCCTTTGGCTCGTCAGAACAATAATCAGTGAATTTACCGCGTCACCGTGGTCGTCGGTGTACTGAGCGAAAGATAGTCATGAGATCCCGAGCTGAAGGAAGATTCTCAGATGAAGAGAAAGAGCCATAAGCTTTACATCACTCGCTCGTGGCTCTCCTTTCTCTTCTTCTGGGAAACTTTATTTGACTCATAAGAAAATTAAACAGATTTAACCGCGTCGCTGTTGTCAGTGTAACTAAGCGAGAGAGTCACGAGATCCCGAGCTGGAGGAAATTTCTCAGGTGAAGAGAAAGCAGAGCCATGAGCTTTACATCACTCGCTCGTGGCTCTCCTTTCTCTTCTTCTGGGAAACTTTATTTTACTCATAAGAAAAGTAAACAGATTTAACCGCGTCGCTGTTGTTGTCAGTGTAACTGAGCGAGAGAGTCACGAGATCCGGAGCTGAAGGAAATTTCTCAGATGAAGATAAAGAAGAGCAACGAGCTCTACGCCACTCGCTTGTGGCTCTTCTTTTTCTTCTTGTGAGAAATATCCTTTGGCTCGTCAGAACAATAATCAGTGAATTTACCGCGTCACCGTGGTCGTCGGTGTACTGAGCGAAAGATAGTCATGAGATCCCGAGCTGAAGGAAGATTCTCAGATGAAGAGAAAGAGCCATAAGCTTTACATCACTCGCTCGTGGCTCTCCTTTCTCTTCTTCTGGGAAACTTTATTTGACTCATAAGAAAATTAAACAGATTTAACCGCGTCGCTGTTGTCAGTGTAACTAAGCGAGAGAGTCACGAGATCCTGAGCTGGAGGAAATTTCTCAGGTGAAGAGAAAGCAGAGCCATGAGCTTTACATCACTCGCTCGTGGCTCTCCTTTCTCTTCTTCTGGGAAACTTTATTTTACTCATAAGAAAAGTAAACAGATTTAACCGCGTCGCTGTTGTTGTCAGTGTAACTGAGCGAGAGAGTCACGAGATCCGGAGCTGAAGGAAATTTCTCAGATGAAGATAAAGAAGAGCCACGAGCTCTACGCCACTCGCTTGTGGCTCTTCTTTTTCTTCTTGTGAGAAATATCCTTTGGCTCGTCAGAACAATAATCAGTGAATTTACCGCGTCACCGTGGTCGTCGGTGTACTGAGCGAAAGATAGTCATGAGATCCCGAGCTGAAGGAAGATTCTCAGATGAAGAGAAAGAGCCATAAGCTTTACATCACTCGCTCGTGGCTCTCCTTTCTCTTCTTCTGGGAAACTTTATTTGACTCATAAGAAAATTAAACAGATTTAACCGCGTCGCTGTTGTCAGTGTAACTAAGCGAGAGAGTCACGAGATCCCGAGCTGGAGGAAATTTCTCAAGTGAAGAGAAAGCAGAGCCATGAGCTTTACATCACTCGCTCGTGGCTCTCCTTTCTCTTCTTCTGGGAAACTTTATTTTACTCATAAGAAAAGTAAACAGATTTAACCGCGTCGCAGTTGTTGTCAGTGTAACTCAGCGAGAGAGTCACGAGATCCCGAGCTGAAGGAAATTTCTCAGATGAAGAGAAAGAAGAGCCATGAGCTTTACATCACTCGCTCGTGGCTCTTATTTCTCTTCTTCTGGTAAACTTAATTTGACTCATAAGAAAAGTAAACAATTTTAACCGCGTCGCTGTTGTTGTCAGTGTAACTGAGCAAGAGAGTCACGAGATCCCGAGCTGAAGGAAATTTCTCAGATGAAGAGAAAGAAGAGCCATGAGCTTTACAACACTCGCTCGTGGCTCTTCTTTCTCTTTTTCTGGGAAAGTTTATTTGGCTAGCGAAAAAAATGAGCAAAAATAAAGAGAGTCACGAGATCCCGAGCTTAATAACATTCCTCAGATGAAGAGAAAGAAGAGCCACGAGAATTTAAGAGCCACAAGCTCTACGCCGCTCGCTCGTGGCTGTTCTGTCTCTTCTGGGAAACTTTATTTGGCTCATGAGGAAAGTAAACAGATTTTATCGCATTGCTGTTCTTGTCAGTGTAACTGAGCGAGAGAGTCATCAGACCCCGAGCTGAAGGAAATTTCTCAGAGGAAGAGAAAAAAGAGCCATGAGCTTTACACCGCTCGCTCGTGGCTCTTCTTTCTCTTCTTCTGGGAAACTCTATTTGACTCATGAGAAAAGTAAACAGACTTAACCGCGTCGCTGTTGTTGTCAGTGTAACGGAGCGAGTCATGAGATCCCGAGCTGAAGGCAGTTTCTCAGATGAGAAAGAAGAGCTATAAGCTTTACACCGCTCGCTCGTGGCTCTTCTTTCTCTTTTTCTGTGAAAGTTTTTTTGGCTCGCGAAAAAATGAGCAAAAATAAAGAGAGTCATGAAATCCCGAGCTTAATACAGTTCCTCAGATGAAGAGAAAGAAGAGCCACGAGTTCACGCCGCTCGCTCGTGGCTCTTCTTTCTCTTCTGGAAAACTTTATTTGGCTCATGAGAAAAGTAAACAGATTTTACCGCTTTGTTGTTCTCAGTGTAACTGAGCGAGAGAGTCACAAGATTCCGAGCTGAAGGAAATTTCTCAGATCAAGAGAAGGAAGAACCATGAGCTTTACTATAGTGCCTAGACTGTAGCTTTACACCCCTCGCTCGTGGCTCCTTTTTCTCTTCTGCTGGGAAACTTTATTTGACTCATAAGAAAAGTAAACAGATTTAACCGCGTCGCTGTTGTCAGTGTAACTGAGCGAGAGAGTCACGAGATCCCGAGCTGGAGGAAATTTCTCAGGTGAAGAGAAAGCAGAGCCATGAGCTTTACATCACTCGCTCGTGGCTCCTCTTTTTCTTCTTCTGAGAAACTTCATTTGGCTCATGAGAAAAGTAATCAGATTTTATCGCATCGCTGTTGTTGTCAGTGTAACTGATCGAGAGAGTCATGAGATCCTGAGCTGAAGGAAATTTCTCAGAGGAAGAGAAAAAAGAGCCATGAGCTTTACACCGCTCGCTCGTGGCTCCTCTTTCTCTTCTTCTGAGGAACTTCATTTAGCTTATGAGAAAAGTAATCAGATTTTATCGCATCGCTGTTGTTGTCAGTGTAACTGAGCGAGAGAGTCATGAGATCCCGAGCTGAAGGAAATTTCTCAGAGGAAGAGAAAAAAGAGCCATGAGCTTTACACCGCTCGCTGGTGACTCTTCTTTCTCTTCTTCTGGGAAAGTTTATTTCGCCCGCGAAAAAAATGAACAATGATTTTACCGCGTCGCCGTTGTCGGTGTAACTGAGCAAAAGAGAGTCACGAGATCCCGAGCTAAATAAATTTCATCAGATGAGTTAAAGAATGGCCACGAGCTCTACGCCGCTCGCTAGTGGCTCTTCTTTTTCTTCTTGTGGGAAATATCCTTTGGCTAGTGAGAAAAATAATCAGTGATTTTACCGCTCGCCAGATTTTCAGCGGTCGGTAAAGACCGTTCGTTTTAACTATCGTTCTCCACTCTGGCGTCTTCCGGTAGAGTATGGCAGGGTTTCTTTCCAAACCTCGGCTGCGAAACTTCACGACCTTACGTCATATAAAACAATGACTTAGACACCGATACAACAGCATGCCTTGACTTTGCGATAAAACTAAAAAGGCCATCAGCGTACGTAATCTTTTTTTTTTTTTTCTCGCTAAAGGCTGGAACGCGTGGGGCAAGTATCCGAAGATTGAGCCTGCTTAAATATGACTGTGTGAAAACCATAATTTGGTAGAACAGTGTGCCATTAGTTCGCTTTGAAACATTTCTGCGTGGAAGTCACTTATAAAAGGAAGGAAAAAACTCTTCTGCAACTCACCTTGCAGATACCTTTATTACCGCAAGAACGCGCTATCGACCAGCTTAATTTCGTCGTTCTTAACATAATTTCGTGCCCAAACCGAATACTTGCCAGCAAAGGCTTTCAAAGAAAGGAGAAACATAACCACGAAGCTCGCAATCTCAGACATTCATGCAATATTTTGAAGAAAAAAAAAACGAAAAATCAATTCGAGATTTTTTTAGGGAAAGAGCGATGTAGGAACCTGTAGGGGAGGCGGAACCGAGTTTTGAGGGCAATTCTTGCGTCTCAGAGAGCGCAGCATAACAACGTGAAAATTCGGTGCTGCCATGACGAGCAAAGTCAGGGTGCACAAAAGGAGTTTCGCAGCCTGAGTGCCGTGATCGAGTGCTCTCCCGGTGAACCAAAACTAGGTTCTGCTCTCTCGCCACACCCTTGCAGTGGACATTTTTAAAAGCGCTAAAACAGCATGAACGGAGAAGAAACCAACTAGCCCGATCCGCCACCCTGCAGTGAAATAACGCGAACTCGAATACTTCTGCAGCATTACCGTTGTCCCAGTAACCACGCATAGTTTTGCCGAGATGGCGACTATTCCTGAGTGCAACGTGAAGGCAGGGGCGGTAGCTATAGTGTTTTCGAATTTCATGGCAAACGCTACGAGGGACCACAGCGGAGTTGGGCTGTAACAGTTCAAAAGGTTGAAAACTATTCAGCGCAGAAGACCAGTGTTTCTCACTCCTTAAGGGCTTTCCCTTCATCTCTCTTTTGCAGCAAAATACTCTTCATAATCTTCTATCGTGAGGACCTTCACGATAGCCTGCTTAAAGGTAAAAGGCATGCTAGCTAAAAACAATCTTGCGCGGTAACGCGATCCAGCTAGTCCGCTTTAAGTCCAAGTGAGCGGACTGCCTATAGGATGCTTTGTAAAAAAGGCGGGAGGGCGCTGTAGAAACTGGGCCACATAAATGCGGCTCTACATGGGCTCTGGAAGTAGCTTGTCGGCGGAAAATGCTGCTGAATAGCTATCCCTGTAGGTTCTTTGGGGAACCCGTAGGAGGGCGAGCAGTCTGGAAGTCTGTTTCTTCATAATCGAATAGTTTTTTTTTTTTTCCTCGTGTGCTAGACATTTACTGATATATGCAGCAAATATCGGGCTTTATTTTCAGCGAGAGAAGAACGTCTGTTCAGGATACGAAACAATTCCGAAATATCGGATTTCAGCTGTTCCCTTTCTGCCACTAATCTTCCCCTTCCATTGCATGGTTTCTTCGCCTCGCTACCTTTACCTACGCATACTGCGCCATGGCCGGACTCGAGATGTGGGGCCGGCTAAGGGCGCGCCGCTGCCGCCTGAGTCCGGCCGTGACTATGAATGGCTTGTTTTCATCATCATCATCATCAGCCTGACTATACCCACTGCAGAGCGAAGGCCTCTCCCATATTTCTCCGCTTAACCCGGTTCTGTGCTAGCTGCATCCACTTGACCCCTGCGAACTTCTTAATCTCATCCGCCCACCTAACTTTCTGCCGCCTTGTTTTACATGGCACAAATTGCACGAATGAGGAAAAACGAGAGAGGGCCGATAACAGAATTAGTGGAGCTTAACTGTACTTAGATCTGGTCTGTAATCCAGCAAATGAGAGGGGATAATAGAAAAATGAATCCGAAAAGGAATAAAACAGAGGTAAAGATGCATACTATTTGATGTGATGTTAGAGTACGTGACTCTTACGGCACCCTAACTTCACATCTTTCAGCTTTCAGGCGGATGGCTCTGAGCTTTTGCCTACGTGGTTCGAGGCGGATGCTTTCCTGCTCGACTCGTTTTTGCCACACGGAGACTACAAGAATTCTCATAGACCTACGGCAACGAAGCTTGAAAGGGCAGATAAGATATGCGTGTGTGAAGCAGGCGTCTGATCTTAGTAAGAAAATGACTAGATTCAGTTTCACATGTACGAGATACTCTTGTGCAGACAACTGGTGCGGAGTGTTTTTTTGTTTTTGTTTTTTTTTTTCTGTCAATAACTGCTTTTTCTCCACGAGTTTCTTTCGCACTTCCAGCAAGGAGCGTACATGCTTGTGCAGGAGACTTAACCCAGTGGGAGCCTAATTCAGTCACCCTTCTTCATTGATTGCATGCAGCAGACTTCTTGATAGTCATCAGTGTGTCGACACGATTGTATATGTATCCAAAGGCTTTTTAGCCGCGGTAGTAGATGGCTGCGGAAATGCCGTTACGGCAGTGGCATCACCGGGCTAGCGATGACAGTCTCGGGCTAGGAAGCTGTGAACGCATGGTAAAATATAGGGAAAGTATACAGAGGCCCCCACTAGACCCGTCATTAAATAATACGTAGGCAGTCGTGTGAAGACGACTCCAAATATAAACGTGCCCACACTGAACCACATGTTCCCGGATGTACGATTAGACGAGTGCATAGTGTGTGAGCTGTGAGGGTCCCTTGACCACATAATCTGGGCCTGCCCACATTCCCCTGGGAGGACGCTAAATATCGATTCTAAAGAATCTTGGGAGAACCTGCTGTGCAGTTCCTACCCTGATCTCAAGCTCCGTCTCGTCCGACTGGCTGAAGAGGCCGCTGAGACACAAGATCTCCCGGCCAGCACTTAAAGAAGTGCCTCCTGCCTCCCCGACCTAGTGCTGAAGATGAAGGGGGGGGGGGGGGGGGGTTATCTGGCGGATAATGAAAATTATTTCTCCTCCTCCTCCTCCTCCTCCTCAGTGAAATACCACTGCCTTTTACCCTTTCTTTTCGGCTTTGAGAAGCGAAATTGATTATACTGTAATTAAAGGCAAGACGTTCCCACCGTATTCTGCGTTATATATAGCCTTCCCCACAGTATCAAATACGTGAAAGCGCTCCACATGAGCGTGAAAAAAGTTCCAGACTGAAAATATACAAAGGAAGCTCACAATCGCAATCTGGAAATGGTACACCGCAGGACGAGGCCAGGTTCGCGCCAAAGAGCAAACAACTAAGCAGAACTCGCAAAAACACAGAAAGATAGCCACTCTGCCATCCCCAATTCCACTGAGAGCCTTTGATAGCGAAAGTAGCGCACATATAATATTTCGGGCTCAATCACCACAGCAACAAGAACAAATCCCCCGGACCTTTAAGCCCAAAACGGAAAACCAGAGAGCAGAATGAGACCAGCAGCAGCGCGCACTTCACCCAGTTCGGCCCCCTCCGCTCCGAGAGACCTAAAAGGAACAAAGAAAGCACTCGGGCTGCGCGCATACCGGCCCTGCTTTATTTGATGAAAATGAAATCCTCGCCACGGGGACGCCCAAAGAGGGGATTATGCAGATGCGAGGCGTTATTAAGGCCCAATAGCGAGAGGCGGTGCATCGGCTGCGGCGGCACCAGCTGCCGCCGCAGCCCGCCATACCACAATCTAATACGCGGTGCATGCGGCCGCTGCGCAAGATGCGGCGCGCGAGCACTTTCTGCGCAAATCCCGGGCCCCACGGAGCCTTGCGGAGGAACGTTCGACAGAGCAGAAATGGTTCGCCGCAGCACGCACAGGTCGCCAAAAGGGGACGGCGCCTGGTGCACTGTGCCCGGCGCTTGCACATTTGGTTACGCACGCTCGAGGTCAGAAATGCCGGGAAAGACGACGCGCGCATTGTGAAGCGATGCCTTGTGCATATGACCCCTACCTTTGCACAAGTCTCTGGGTAAAGGGACAAACCTTCGCAATGAGGCACCCGGCACCACGAAGACAAATGAGTGTACGAACACAGTGACGTTCGCTTACAAGGGCGCACAGGTTGAATCACCTTCTCTGTCTATATTTTGCGCGGGCATTGTACCATCATGGAGAGCATGTGCTGGATAGCCACAACGCCGCTGTTCTTTTTTCAGCCGCCTTGATGGTGCGTGAGGCCTGTGGTTTCCTCTATTCGGGGGTCTGTTTCGGGTCTTGTTTGCGACGCACATAGAGTTGGTTTATTTTCTTATCTTCTTTTTCCAACTCAGCCTTGCGCTTATGATTCGCAGGGTTTTTCACGGCTATGTGAGTAAAAAATGTTGCAAATCCAATTGCGCATGTATGTTCCACCAAGAACAGTCTTGGTGTTGGTGGACGAAAATGTATAGCAGTACAGAGCTGGACACAATAGCGACGCATTCTCTCAATGCAAATACGGAGCGTCTTCTCTCGAAAGAAACAACGGTTATTTATCTTGCCGAAAATGTGAAGTTCCATCCTTTCTCCGAACGTAGGTAAAGAACCGACCTATCTTTTTCAGTTTCGTGAGCACACGACAGAAGTGATGTGCTGCAACAGCTCTGCATATTGAGAAGACCACCTGCTCTCTTTATTATTTCTTTATAAAACGCACAAAATATAGCCCTTCACAACTGAAACATTTGTCGCATGTCGTCCAACTTCGATCTGCATGCCGCTCATTTGCTGCAGAAAGGGTTCGAAAGAGCCATCCGGATATGCGAGTTTTCATCATTATGTGTTCTTTCCAAACGACCAGTTAAAGCAAAATGTGAATGCCTACTAGCTACACGTAAACACCGCACTACTCGAACAGCTCTCCTCCCTAATCCCACTTCAATAACGGTATCATATGCAGCAAAATGCTACATATGACTGCAAGTAACAAAAATTATATGCATTCCACGGCGTTTCCTAACACGCAGTTAAACCCCAAATTCAGTGGCGGATATGTTCGAACAAAGACCATATGACTATACGTACGCACATAACATAAAAAGCAGCATTTTAACGCGATGTCACCGAAAATCTGGAGTCGGTGGTCGCGTTGTGAGCGAAAAATCGTGAGCATGGCGCTGGCAGGCGGCAGCTGGCAGCTGACATGGCCGAGCCCTAACAGGACGGTTACCTGACGTTGCGTTTGGCAGGAGCTGCCAACTCGGGGCTCTCCTTTCATATGGGAAGGTGATATCAGGATCAGCCTGTCAGGACACTTCTTGCATTCTCGTTACCCCTAGGCCACGCAGGAACATTCATACGGCTTGGTTGAAGCGGGTCTTTATATGTGGGCTGGTAGCCTACGCTATCGCGTCATACCCTTAAAAGCGGAGCTTAAGTGTCCCCCGTAATTTTTTCAATGAGCTCCCTTTCAAGTATGTTTCAACGAGAGTTTTTGTCGGGTTAGCTGGTGATCGTCTATAGAAGCCAGGAGAAACTTCGCTAAAGAACACGACGCCAAGAGAAAGACAAATAGAACAGGACGAGCACAAATCTTCACCGCACAGGGGAGCATGAACGTTCGTCAGAAGACAGAGATTACATTACTAACTTGTCCCAGTACTGCAGAACACGCATGTCTCCCACGGCTCCAGGAGGTAAAGGTTCTTGGCAGGGCAGCAGTGCCGCTGCACGTGAGATTTTTGAAGCGCTTTTTTTTTCTTTTATTAACAAAGATAACAACTGTGTCAGTGACATGTCCCTGGGCGTACGCAAAAAAAGAATTAGTCTTTTAGATTCTTTTAGGGTATGATTTGCGTGCACAGGTATGTACTCTGCGCACCTGCGCCGTCTTTTTCTATATTTAGAGGTTTTTAGAGCAGAAGCACTACAGACACCTCACCATTTGAACCCATTTTGATTCTCCTGTATAGCTCGTTATTCCAAGTCTTATTTTTTATATCAGAAAGCATTTAATGCAACCGCCATGCCATAATCAATCACCAGATGTTCGCTGCCGCACGCGTTCATATACTGGTAAGGAAATTGCGCGCTCTCTGGGCACCGCTGCTAAAAGTACACTCCTCTCGTGCAGTGCCGAGCATATAGTTTCGCCTCACTTACAGGCTTTGCATCTTAGTGGTTGAATGCAAAGCGAAGATGGGTTGTCGGGGACTGCTGGGACCGATTAATGAAGCAACTACACCAAGAGCACTGAACTTTGCAACGCATGATGAAGCTAATTCAGAGCGGTACATAGCTTCATTCTTTGTAGCCTTCGGCTTTATCAAGCCTGGAGTTTGGCGAAGGACAAACCCTCGTATTATTGCGTTTCATCCGTTTATGAATTGGTGTCATCGGCTCGAGTGCCACATGTATGCTTAAATGGCTGATACTGTGGCAGTTTTTTTTGTTTGTTTGTTTTTCGGTAGAGCTATATGCATTCAACAAGAAATATTAGCGAAATTTACGGATGATGCGAAACACGTATAGCAGCAATCTCTGAACAATGTTGAAGCAGACGACGCAGTAGTTCGCTCAGGGTCGAGTTGCAACACCTTATATTATTGGGCTGTTAAGGCATCCGCGCCTAGTTGAGAATAGGGCTTCTCGAGAGTGGGAACAGGCGCCGGTTGAGGCCCGAGTAGTTCTCTGAGTAAATGCCAGGTTCTTTTTTGATTTAGTGTGCCGTTAATGGTGTTCCAAATTTTGTTCCATTGATTGGTGTCAAGTGTAACGCAGTGTTCTTTAACCTGTCGCGTCAATTCGGTGACTCGGTCGGAGAGGCGAGCATTGTTGGGCTGAGTGCGAAGAGTGCGCAAGAGTCGTTTCCGCCTCTTCCAGATGCGTACAAGGTAAGGGTCGTGGCGGGCTTGGTTAGCCTCTGACCAGCTGCAAGATCAGTTGGCCTTGGTAACCCTGGCCCAGGACATTCTTAACGCTTAATGTAATGCGTTAAATAAAGTTGTTTCCTCCTCCTTCCTATACTATAGTTTCATAGCAGGCACATGCATGAAAGGTGCTTGCTGCACAGAGACAACGTTGTGTTTATTGTTTTAGAGGAATCCCCCAAGGCGTAGTATATTTGCAATGAGAGTAATTACTCATTAGCCTTCATTAATCACTCGCTGCACTCGGGTGGATGCTAATGAGTAATTACTCACTTATTATAGATAACGTTACACACAAAGAAAGAAAGAAAGAAAGAAAGAAAGAAAGAAAGAAAGAAAGAAAGAAAGAAAGAAAGAAAGAAAGAAAGAAAGAAAGAAAGAAAGAAAGAAAGAAAGAAAGAAAGAAAGAAAGAAAGAAAGAAAGAAAGAAAGAAAGAAAGATCAACGAATTGAACTGCTCGAATGATTGATCGGCCGGTTAAAGAACCCAGTGGAGGTAAGTTACACAGCGCAGGTTATTTATCTCTCCTCTGCGGCAGTGCACTGGGTTCTTTCAGATGGTGCAACGTCATGAACGTGCTTACTTTTGCAGAAGGGGGCGCCTCATCTATACGGAATGCGACAACGGAAGAAGACCCAGAAAGCATGAAAAATTGCAACAAAAAAAAAACCGCAGCCGCGACCGTCAGGCGTCCTCGTAGCGCTGGATAAACGGCGGCCCTCCAGAGCATACTTCCGTAAGCAACAACTGGGCGGCTGTCAGATATAGCTCGGGGCTATACATCATAAAAAGGTTACAAGAAAGCCATGTATTATTTCTCAGTTGTACGGAATGCAGAAATATGACTAGTTGAGAAAGTTCGAGAGAAAGTTGCATTTATCTTTGCGCCTTGCAGAGCAAAGGCAAAAACTCACCTGATGCACGACAGCAAAACTTTTATTATGTCGATCATGTGCTGCAAATAGCGGTTTTCTTCAACCTCTAGAGTATTGCCTGATGCGCTATCCTGCTTTTCTAGCACGCCAGTAAGAATCCTACTTTCCAGATATATCTCTTCGCCGCATAAGGGGGTGAAAATGAACTAATTAGCGCTGCAAAACTTCTATTAAAATTATGAACGAAGTCCCGCAGAGTCGCCGCGCTTACAGTCTTCAGAGTCCCGACACAGCCCACCTTCGAAAGCATGTTTCAAATCAAATTTCTCTGCAGAATTCTTTTTAAATTTTTCTTTTATTTCATTGGCAATTCATGAGTTTTTCTGTGTCCAAATAACTCGCCAGGATATGGGGCACGCTATAGCGGAGGGCTATGAATTATTTTCAAATAACCGAGGCTCTTGAACACTTTTACGTGTCAACAGTATACCGGTGCCGCACCTGCATATATCACAGTACTTATGTTCGTCCAACACTGCAAGTTAAGCGCTCGCCCTGTCGCACTTCATCCCGCGCAAGTCCTTGTTCTCCCCCGAGCTGTTGCCCCCATGAAGGATCTCTGTACACGATCTATTGCGGCAGAGCGCTACGCGGAGAAGCTGACGAGTTCCAAATGGCCCAAATGGCGCAGTCCTGCCGCCTCCTTGACCCGCCCCAGACGAGAGCAGAAATATGGAAGCAAAAGACACCACCTCACTGCTGCAATCTTTGGAGGCGCGCAACATGCTGATATAGGGTCTCCCCCCCCCCCCCCCCCCCTTCCCTCGCTCCAGAACGAACCTCTTGGACGGCATCATGAAAAAGTTAGAGCATTGCTATCAAGCCTGAGAAGGAGCACACCTACGGTATTACGTACAAGATGCTCCAGAACTATGAAGTTGGCTCAATAACCAGCCTAGCCGATTATTATAATGAAATTTGGACGACCGGAACAATACTCCAAGAATGGCGCCCCGCTGATACCGCATAATTCCTAAATCAGGCAAGCCGCTGTCTCTCCAGAGGCTTCGACTGATATCCCTGACGTCGTGCGTTAGAAAGCTGATGGAACACGTCGTACTCAATCGGCTCCACCCACTCTTGGAAACCAACATATTCTTCCCTGACACCATGTTCGGGTTCCGGCCGCATCTCTCGACCCAAGACGTGCGTCTTCAGCTCAAAGAGAAAGTGATCGATCTTCCCAGCCGGATCCAAGGCCCACGCTGTGCTGGAATTAAACCTGAAGGGGGCATTCGACAACGTTTCGCACGATGTCATCTTGGCCGGTCTAGCGAGGGCCCATTGCTGCAAGCAGTGACTTATGATTAAGTAAAGGTCTTCCCTTCCGATCCACTGCCACCCCGGGCATCAGTGATGTGCGATCTGAACCGATACATCTTACTCGTCGAGATCAACGTGGCGATGGCTGCACTTCATCCGATGCTTTCTAGGGTTCCTGTTGTCCGCCATGCCCTCTACGCAGAAAGCATCAAGTTATGGCTGAAGAAAGGTTCGGACGGCCACATCCAAGATAGGTTTCAAGAAGCCGTAAAGATAACATAGCAGCTACTGAGAGCTGGCTGACATATGCGTGCCTGAGAAGTCACAACTGCCTGTTATCAGCACGCGCGAGGACTAAGATAGTCCAGCCCGAAATCAACCTCAACCTCTAAGGCGCTTCCATCCCTAGAGCGGACAGACTAAGGGTGCTGGGCCTGCATGTATCTTGAATCTAAAGGCCGAGCGACGTATACTATGTAACTGCTACAGATGCAACCGACGCGGGAGACTCAAGGAAACTGGCATTATGCGGATCGTGCAGGCACTGTGAATCAGCCGTGTGACATTGCATGCACCCTATCAATGGCTAAATCGAAGCGAGCTCAATTGCCTGGACATCATTTTGCGATCGATGGTCAAGACAGCCATCGGACTGCCCCCGTACACCTCGACACACCGCCTGCCTGCCTACAAAACACTGCAGAAGAGCTGATGGTTGGAAAACTCTAGGGTCACTGACCACTTGTCAAAAATAGTTAGTTGACATTTCGGAATCCCTACGGGTTCCTTGTTCACAATTTGACAAGTGGTCAGTGACCCTAGATGGCGTTCCGACAAACCTTGGATTACAGAAGAGCTGCTGGAAACCCAACCTGACAACTTTCTCGCCTTCGAGACACAAGAGTGGGCCGGGCCGTTCTTGTATTGCCGCAGAGGTGCCACGCCATTCTGCCTAAATTGGACGCCAAGAACCGAGTTGCGCCAGTCCCTAAAAACATGCACCCCGAGCTCCACGCTTGCCGTAAGACAGCAAGGGTTAAGGCACTCCTACGCCAATACAACCAAAACAAAAACGTCCTATATGTCGACGCTGCGAAATAGCCATCCGGCAGAGACACTCTGGGACTAGCGGTTACAGACACCAACGGCTCAGCTCGAATCACGGTCTCTGTTTGGAGAACAAGCTCGAGGACGATGGCTGAAGGATCGTCTTAGCGGTAGCAGTCGCTTTTGTATACTCCATATGGACAGATGTGACGAACGTCATATCAGTCTGACATACTCAATAACTACAGATTCCCAAACTGCGTGTCGCTATCTTTGCAAGCTGCGCTCTTGAAGTACGTCCCTACATTCCCCAACCCAACATATATGCATTGTATGGACCCATAGTCATGCATCCCCTCCCGGCAACGAGAGTGTGCACGGGTTCGCCCGAGCGGCAACCTTCTGGCGCTGTCGAAGAAAGAGGGGGCGGGGGGAGGCATGTATAGAAACAGAGGTTGCCTGCGCTGCGCTGTACTCTAACACCCTCATCACGTAATACTGCCGCAGACAAGGAAGGACACTGTCTCCATCTCACCAAAAACTCACCAATGCCGAAGCTGTGGCATGGCGTCAGCCACAAACTCATGCGCATCCTAACCTATTCCACAAAGACTTGTTCTTCCCCAACCGCTACCCAGAGAAAGAGAAAAAAGACTGATCTATCGGGCCGAGAAAATAGCGGTGGCAAACTGGACTCTGGACTGAGAACACACATCTCTTCCTGAGACACGCGCTCTCACCAGCACCAACCCGCTAGACTCACGACAGCTGTTCTAGTCGGCCTGCAGGAAAGCGGGCGGCACATAGAGCACTGGACTGGGGGCACCGCTAAGGAAGAAAGGAGCAAACGCAATGAAAGTTCTCCCTCCTCCTCCTTTGTACACGAGCATTTTCTCCGGCTGCCGTAAACGATACGCAAGTGCCGCCTTCGCCGCCGGGAGTCAAACCCGTACTCCGGCTTAGCAGGCGCAACGCAGCTTTACTCCCTTCTAACCCCTCCCCCTTGCCGTGGAGGCTGTTATATAGTAGTTATTTCCCGCGTGTTTAAGGCGAGCGAAACCGAGCGTCCGCAAGAAACCGCTTGCCACCATCTTCCCCCCCACACCAAGTCGACCCTCCCAAAGCGCCATCCATCTGCACCAGCCTTCCACAGGCAAATTTTGTCGCACGTGTGAAGCCTCGACTTATAGCAAAAACGTTCAGCGAGGACACCAAAGGGCAAAATGTCCTTTGTCAAAGGGCAAACCAAACTGCTTTCGCAAACTTATCGCATCAGATGTATCATCGTCCCGTAAATGCTTTTCTGCCGTCCACAAAGCTTGCTGCAGTCGTCCGCTATTCATGCCTCTCTTGGGGACCTTGGGGCTTGGCGGCTCTTATAGTTTCAGTCACATCAAGCTCAAAATGATACCCAAGTTCGATTTTTAGGCAGTCGGTCTTCGATCAACATGGTCGCCAGACAGCCTTTCCAAAAAGCTGTTTAGCCTCCTGCAGAGCCATTTGAGTTGGTATGTTTCCCTCGTGGCCCAGACATGCTATGCATTGACAATGATGTTTTCGGGAACGAACCCCACCTGCCAATGCACAATAGCGTTCCAAAGGCCTCTACGGAAGACTACAAAAAAAAAAAAATCTTTCAATGTCTTTGGAAAGCTTCCTAGCGTTTCCTTTCTTTATTTCTTTTATCTCATGGACAGTAGCTGCCGCCAGTTGCCGGACGGTTTTCCTACATCTGAAGAAACAGTATTTCAAGCAATCCGATGCAATAAGCGCTCAAAACCATTGGCATAATAATAAGTCGATTTACTCATTTTTTTGCAAATTACTGTTACGAGAGGAGTACTGTAATACCTTCGTCGTTCTCGCCCGAACACCATTTCAAAAACGTACAAAGCTGCTGCAAATTACAGCTGTGTGCCGAGCTAGCCACAACGGCGCTATTCGCTATCGTCACTGCGAAGAAACGCCCACCCCCAACGTGCTGGTAATTTGCGAAATATGTGCAGACGATAGTGGAGGAAAATGAGATCACTTAATATTTGATTTTATTAGCCCCATTCGTACGCTCCTGCCGCGAATATGCGGTCTTGGGCTATACGCCTTCAGAAGAATTTAAAGAAGGCTACAGTTTCTTCTGTTCGTGGATGTTCAAGTGGGCACGCTCTCAAAAGAACCCCCTTCAACTCGGGTTATTTTTGGACGCGTTCCAGGAACTTAGTTAGAGCCCTACGAGAGACAGGCTGCATACGCCTACATCTGAATTTTGGTTTTAAAGCGCGCTGAGCAAAATCACGTCGTGCTCCACGGTTCTCATAACTAACGTAAACAAAAAAGAGAGAAAAAATAGTGCTATTTTTTGTCTAATATTTTGTTTACTCGAGCTTGAATGATGAAAAAAAAAAACTATGTCCGGTCAGTTTACCTTGGGGCAAATCAAGAATCATCATGCACTTACAGGGTTATATCCTTGATTTTGAATGGTCTGCCTTTATTTTCTATGGTTTTTGTCGATTTGAACTTCGTTAGACATATCGTGCGATGTATTCTGGCCAGTTACCAGGAACGACACAGAAAGCCTCGCTGTAATCAAGCTGCACTAACGTTCTTGCATGCCCAAGAGTAGTGTGTCTGATTCGTGGTTTCAAGGTTCCTAGTGGGTTCGATTACCATGAGCTGCTCAAGTTGACAGGTCTTGGCGATACGGCCATGTCATACGACCTCGTGACGTCACACTACCCGCCAAAACCAATCAGTGGCTGACCATGCCACCTGCCAGAGAACGATTTTTGGCGGAGCAGAAGCTCTAGTGCTAGACCATCAAAGGTTATCGCTAAACTTCAAAAAGTCTCACGAAAAGGCAGTGGTTGCGCCCCGCCGGGTTGGCGCAGTGGTTACGGCGCTCGACTACTGTTCCCAAAGACGCGGGATCGAATCTCGGCCTCGGCGGCCGCATTTCGATGGCGGCGAAAAGCAAGGCGCCCGTGTGCTGTGCGATGTCAGTGCACGTTAAAGAACCCCAGGTGGTCGTAATTTCCGGAGTCCTCCACCACGGCGTCTCTCATAGCCTTAGTCGCTTTGGGACGTTAAACCCCATAAACCAACCTAAACCAGCAGTGGTTGCTTAGTGCAGACGCATGTGTGTGTGTGTGTGTGTGTGTGTGTGTGTGTGTGTGTGTGTGTGTGTGTGTGTGTGTGTGTGTGTGTGTGTGTGTGTGTGTGTGTGTGTGTGTGTGTGTGTGTGTGTGTGTGTGTGTGTGTGTGTGTGTGTGTGTGTGTGTGTGTGTGTGTGTGTGTGTGTGTGTGTGTGTGTGTGTGTGTGTGTGTGTGTGTGTGTGTGTGTGTGTGTGTGTGTGTGTGTGTGTGTGTGTGTGTGTGTGTGTGTGTGTGTGTGTGTGTGTGTGTGTGTGTGTGTGTGTGTGTGTGTGTGTGTGTGTGTGTGTGTGTGTGTGTGTGTGTGTGTGTGTGTGTGTGTGTGTGTGTGTGTGTGTGTGTGTGTGTGTGTGTGTGTGTGTGTGTGTGTGTGTGTGTGTGTGTGTGTGTGTGTGTGTGTGTGTGTGTGTGTGTGTGTGTGTGTGTGTGTGTGTGTGTGTGTGTGTGTGTGTGTGTGTGTGTGTGTGTGTGTGTGTGTGTGTGTGTGTGTGTGTGTGTGTGTGTGTGTGTGTGTGTGTGTGTGTGTGTGTGTGTGTGTGTGTGTGTGTGTGTGTGTGTGTGTGTGTGTGTGTGTGTGTGTGTGTGTGTGTGTGTGTGTGTGTGTGTGTGTGTGTGTGTGTGTGTGTGTGTGTGTGTGTGTGTGTGTGTGTGTGTGTGTGTGTGTGTGTGTGTGTGTGTGTGTGTGTGTGTGTGTGTGTGTGTGTGTGTGTGTGTGTGTGTGTGTGTGTGTGTGTGTGTGTGTGTGTGTGTGTGTGTGTGTGTGTGTGTGTGTGTGTGTGTGTGTGTGTGTGTGTGTGTGTGTGTGTGTGTGTGTGTGTGTGTGTGTGTGTGTGTGTGTGTGTGTGTGTGTGTGTGTGTGTGTGTGTGTGTGTGTGTGTGTGTGTGTGTGTGTGTGTGTGTGTGTGTGTGTGTGTGTGTGTGTGTGTGTGTGTGTGTGCCATTTCTCGACTATATTTAAAGGCGGCAGATATCACAGATTTCGCGCGTCCATTACATTCTGCGGTCAAGGCTTACTAAACCTTCATTCATTGAACTCACCATGATAAATACGAAGCATAGGTGATAACTGGGCAGACAATGAGAACCTTTTTGGGAGCTTGTAAAAACATGGGGTCGAAGCAATAAACCGTGCAGAGTATGACGAGCGGGCACCAAAACAGATCGATCTGCCAAAGCAGAAATATTTCTTGGCTTGCGTTTTTATATACTGTTCGAGCAAGGACACAGCGCGCCAAATCCGCTGTACACTCAAACGCATATATTGAGAACAGGCAGCAACGATTGCTTTCAACACCGCAAGCAGTCTTATCAACTGTCAAAGTCACTCTATCATCTCGCTTCTTCTGTCGCCGCTGCTTCGAAGACACGCTTAGAATAAATAGTTTTTGGAGATTGCGTGAAGGTGTATTGTAATGAGGAGGTTAGGGAACTAGCCAGAGCTACGCGCATGGATGCAGCGGGTGAGCGCTCTTCGCGGGGCAGCAGTGAATCAATGCAGAGTTAAGCCATGCCCAGAACCGGTCGCCCCGTGCACACCGGGCTATCGATTTGGCTGCCTACCGAACACAAATGAGCAGTTCGCGGAACGTTCTGGTTCTGCGAAACCGTGCTTGGAAGGAAACTTTCGCTCGACTCTACGCACCATTCGACAGTATGCCGCCTTGATCGACTACGAGCAATGTATGGGCCTCTAGGGTATTTCTTTTGCACTCCCTGAAACGAAGTGAAGAAAATTGTAAACGAGATGAATCAACTATACGTCATGTGATACACGTAACATATAAAATCGTCAGCGACCGACTGCTTGTGGGGTGTAACAAATCGAGAGCTACGCATAAGCTTGTTGCACGAGTTTAAAACATCGTCTAGTCAACCATACCGCGATTAGCTTCAGTGATGTACATAATTGAAAACGCAGTAATGCTTTTAAAATTTTCCGGCAGTAAAATTGCACTTGAAGGTCACCTGGCAGAGAGACAGTTGGAATAAATGACATTCGTGTACGCCGTTTGCATTCAAAATTAGGCACCTGAATACAACAAAACCTCATTTTTAATTATGTGTTCCGCGCTGTATGCTGCAATACCGACTCAAAACGTCATGCTCGATTACACAGTGCTGCTGAAGTGGTAGCGAAGTGCACAGCCCGCACTATTTCGTGCATGGTGGCTTGTCCGGATCAGCTGATCTCAAGAGAGATGACACGCTGCGGTGCGACGTGTCTGCGGTTCGTGCTCAGCATTGTTTAAAGCGGCAACGACGGCAAATTATGTTGGCCTATAGATCCACGAATTCGCACTTTCTCATTATAATAAGGCTGGTGGCACTTAAGCTTGGGCTATTATAACCTAGAGAAGAGCAAAACACTAAAGATGGGCGTCGTCAGCCAATGCCGTTTTTGCGTCAAAACTGAGGTAACGCCCTCGTCAATTCGCGCAGATTGACTGAGCTGATAGAGTTGAGATATGAAACAACGAGAGATAATGAGCCACAACATTAAGGTAACTTGTTTCGCCACATTTTGCGCAGTTTTATCGCACAAAGAGAGCTAAAAAGAAAATGTAAAGCCACCTGGGCGTTTCGCCCCCCTGGGCGAAACGCCATTGTTAGGGCGCTCGACTACTGTGCCTAAGGATGCGGGATCGAATCCCGATCTTGGCGGCCTCATTTCCATGGAGGCGAAAAGCAAGGCGCCCATGTGATATGCGATGTCAGTGCACGTTAAAGAACCCCAAGTATTCGAAATAATTGGGGTACTCCCCTACGGCGTCTCTCATAGCCTGGGTCGCTTTGGGACGTTAAACCCCACAAACCAAACCTAAGAACGGTTTGATTTTTCATTACAGACTTCTCAGGAACAAGATCGTCTTGTGCTGCCTAACAAACGTTAATATAGCCACAGAAAGGCCCAACTATATTGTTTTACAAGTTCTACAAAAACATTTATTGTACGAAGGTTTCACCGCTCTCAAAGTGACTACGTGGTCGACGATAGCTGCCCTTTTTCTATAGTACAGTCATCACCCGCCTGTCTATAGAGCGATGGAGCGGTGTGCAGAGAAGCAAAGAAAGGGAAATCTTAGCTCAGCTACTCTGGAACCCGTACAGTGCAGTTTTCAGGTCAAATGGCATGTCTACGCGCGCACGCCTTCGGTCTACACTGACTCTACAACCGAGTGCACCGGCTCACAAATGTCACTTTATTTGTGCGACAGGGCGGTTATTTGAGCGTTCTAGACAAGCGTGCTGACGACTGCACCCAGTGACCGAGAAAAGAAAAAAAAAAAAGAGTGCATGCTGCAGAGCGAAAGTGCAGGCAGTTCGACTGAGCGCCGTAAGCAATACGTACTAAACATCCTGCGCATCTCATGCGCAGGTTTCGTGTGGAAAAAAAGCACTAAATTTCATGGAGCTGCGGGACTACAGAGAACTTCTGAAAGAAATCGTATAGATCGTCTTGCCGGTTTCTGTGTACCAAGGTGGCCAGGCGAGCCACATGCAAATAGCTGTTAAAAAACAAACAAAAAAAAAACAGTTTCAGTCAAGAGCTGCAGTAAAAAGAGCGGCATGGCATTTTATTTTATTTCGTCCATGCAGCGAAGTAGGGGGCCCAGGGAATGCCACTCACGCAGCGATTGCTTACTGCGTCCCTGCAATGTTCCGACGCATTCCTGAAGCAAACACCTTCAAGTTGGGCTCGAATGACGTGTTTGGAATCCGGAGCAGCTCAGCTAGATGTGCGTCCATAAGGGTCGCACGCTGTTTCGGCTTCACCGCTTTCAGTTTTGAGGAGAGGGCCTCAAAGCACTACATTGGTCCAAACATAAAAATAACATGAAATAAACTGTCTTTAGAGACAAAAATATGGGGGAGAGCGGATACAGATGCCAGAGAGTCGCGAGCCGCACTTGGACCCTCGAGCAGCCGTACAAGGATTGCGGGCCACGATTTGGCCACCCCTTCAAATCTATACGAACTCGCCATTGGCCCAAACCATCAGACTGCGCTAATTAAAGTTTAATTACAGGCGAATTATTTAACAGGCTAATTATTATTACATTATATATTAGTGATGTTCGCCACGGCTGACCATTTTGTTTCTAAAAAGATTTCCTTTCTACTTCGACCTGCCCTTTTTTTTTTTTTTTTCGAAGCTTTTTGGTGAAGCACGTGGTACGCAGCCACGTACAGCGTACAGTGTCTACACCAGAGTTACTAGGCTATGATGACGAACAGTAATATAAGAGCGCAACAGAAAGGAGCCAAAGAGGAGAAGAGGACAACAACGGCGTCGTTGTTGTCCTTTTCTCCTCTTTGTTTCATTTCTGTTGCGCTCTTATATTACTGTTCGTCATGGTTCACCAACTCGCCCAATCAGCCGTTCTGCTACGGTTACTAGGCTAGTAATGTTGGGCTACACGGCTGTTTTGGCATGTGGCTAAGCTATCAATCCAGAAGAAGAGGAGGGTCTAATAGACGAATACAATAGCCTCGAAAATTACATGCGTCTCAATGGAAGCTCGCGCAAGATAATCGCGACGAAATGGCGCGCTACTGCATGCAATGAGATAGCCGAGACTTACTTTGAGCTTTTTGATGCGCGAGCATATATCAGGACTCAGGAGTGCTGTCAAGGTGAAAAATGTCCGGCGTCGCCGTCCGCCGTCGGAACTTGTGTGCACGCTTCTACCTACCAAACGCAGCGGGTGGTGTTTAGATAGATTTTCCTCCCTCAAGCTGCCCATCGGGGTAGGTGGCAGATGAAATGAGGCGAAAACTGTCCGGCATTGGCGCCTGTGTAAATTCCGCCATTCAGGATTTCCCACCGTTTAGGATTTCCCTCTCCACCTGCCGCCTGCCACAAATGGAAGATAGAAGGGCAGGAGAGAGGAAAATCTGCTTCTGCACTTGTAGAGGAGAGAAGGTAGAGGTCAGAATAAGAATGAAACAGCAAAAATGAATAAACTATAAGCAACGGTATACGAATAGAAACGGAATCATAATCAGAACACAAATAGAATCGGAATAGAGTCAGAACTGTTATCGAATGGTTGAGCTGGGTTTGGTTCAGAGGGTTTAACGCCCCGAAGTAATTCGGACTATGAGCGACACCGTTGTGGATGAGTCCGAATAATTCTGTCCCTGAAGGTTCTTTTAAAGTGCACTGACACCGCACAGTACACATGCGCCGTGATTTTCGCCTCCATCGAAAAGCGGACGGGATCGCTACGGCATCCTTACGTCCAGCAGTCGAGCGCCCTAACCACAGAGCCACTGCGGCGGGGCTCAGGTAGGTTAACGAGTGCAAAAAGAGCGTCGCATTTCCTCTGTATCAATCCGGCTGAGCTTCCTAATTCATTTTTTTTTTCTTTGCGGTATGGTAACTATTCTTGGTGCTTCCTGTGCAGTATAGGGTTCAGTATATGATGCGCCGGCATGCAGCCGAGTCAAATATAAAGGCGAGCTCCGGCAGTACGGACCATCTGCTGGTGGCCCTTACCTGTTTTTAAAGGGGTTAACGGCAAGCGGTACCCACCCGGCCCATTACGCAACATTGAAGAGCTACGTTGCTGCGGTGAGGAGAGGGCGGCAGTCCATATATGAACTGTTGCGATGAATAGCGAAAGGAGTGCGATGTCCTCCGAACGTGTACATGCGCTATCCACTCATAGGTTGTACATGTTTAAGATTTTCGCTAAATGAGGCGAAGAATCTGAGACTGAGGCAGAGGCAAAGCTTTGACTGGAAGTTGCTGCCGCTTACTTGAGGTGTCTCTGCACCACCAAGGAGGCTTTCATTACTCGGTTTATAGCAACGCAAAATGCAGGTGAACCACTTTGATCTGAGACAAAAAACGCAAGAGCTAAAGAAACAGAAATTCCAGTTCCCCCCCCCCCCCTTTTCCGCCCTCTCCAACAAGAAAAAGAACAAAAGGAAGTTCGGACAATAAACACTATACAAGAAAAGGTTTAGGCATACTGTATTCAGGACTGTAAGGAAATTTCTAAGGTCATTTACGTCGAAAAAGCCCAGTCAGTGAAAGCGAAGTGTTAGTTGCGCCCCGTGGTGAGTTGAAGGCTACCACCACTAGGATAGATATCTTTAGACGCTAGAGCATGGCGCCATGGGATGATCTAGTCTGCCACACATCAAGCACTAAGTTGGGCGTAATCATCGCTCGCGGCTTTTAACTGTTACCCCACTCACCTGATTCGACTGAAATCGCACCATCTGACCCACTTTCTCCATTCTACGAATAATTTGCCGAGAAGTGGGCAACTTCCAGATGACGATGCCGTTACGGATGCTATACAGTGGTGCGACCTTCGACTAGAATGATTTTTTACTGTTGTTTTTCTAAACAGTCGGCCAACTCGGAGCAGCTGTAGTAAAAATGCGCGGAAGGGGACTGTGTGGAAACGCCCAGAAGCTTCTTCCCCGTCAGATAACCGCATACCGTTTATACGCGGAACTTCACTTGCGCAGGACTTAGCCCCTCTCATGCAGAGCCGAATAATGGCCGGACATTTTCCTGAAGGGTCATCCTACAAACGTCCTCGCTCAATTCATTTAGGAATATTCAGATATTATTTTAAAGTGTGCACTTCAAGTTGGAGAGACAGTCGGCTTGGGATCGCAAAGCGTCACAAAGCTCTCTCGGCATGTTAATTAGTGACCTCGTTGCCTAAATTAGACTACTTAGCGTTCACGTTTGCAGTTATAAACTGCAGAGAGCCGCCCATAACATCTCTAGGTACGGCCGTTGTGAAAAACAAAATAGTATAGTTACTAGTTTGTAACGCGAATGACTCGCCTATAGCGTTCGCTGGCTTGTGATCGCGAAGAAATTTAGACATATTAAAGATGATGCAGTGTAGAGTGGATGCGCTAGCACATTATCACAGTGGTGACCTAGTCAGCGCATCCACACCTTATTAATTCGGGAGGTGTTGGGCCAATATGTCAAAGAT
>NC_139344.1:51713591-51716091 GCF_055883805.1 Amblyomma maculatum
CAGCTATCGCTAATTGATTCTTGCTTTTACTTGTTTACCTCCATGAACTCAACTTTTACATGCATGAACTCAAGGGCCGTTTAAACTGCAAACTTAAAAACAGACTTTCCGATAGAAGCCTCAAAGCTGTGCCTAAGAGCTTTGTCAGAACTTTGGAAGAAATTATTGCATTGACATGCATTCACAAACAGGCAGAGCCTCTAGGTTATTTATTTATTTATTTATTTATTTATTTATTTATTTATTTATTTATTTATTTATTTATTTATTTATTTATTTATTTATTTATTTATTTATTTATTTATTTATTTATTTATTTATTACATACTGCAGGCCATGAGGCCCAAGCAGGAGTAGATTAAAAACTAATTATATACAGTAATCAGGAATGTCAAAATGCAAACAAAACAGAGCACGAACAGCAGGAAATGAAAAATAATAATAGCAGAGCATGAAATTATGCTGAACATGGTCATTTATCAGGTCAAGAGACTGTAGGCAGGAGGCTGGCAAGCTGTTCCAATCATTAATGGTCTGGGGAAAGAAAGAGTGTTGAAATAAGCTAGACTTGGCAAAGTACGGGGTCAGAGAAAGAGGGTGGGAGTGTCGGGTTTGTCTGGTGTTCGATAGTGTTAGATACGGTGAAGGATTTATTCCACGTTTATGATTAAATAATAAAAATAAAAATTTTAATCGAAGAAATTTTCGCCAGGACTGAGGGGTAGGTATTGAATTCGACTGCCTTAGTGCAGAGACAAAGACAGTTCGAGTGCAAGTGTTTACACTCAACTTGCATTTTGGAAAAACGGAGGGGTGTTAGAACAGAAATCCTCTTTCCAGAGAAGGCAGTGCAGGGGAAGGGGGTGCTCTTTAGAATGCTGAATTGCAGCAGGTTCTTTTTTATTAAAGCGAAAGCTTTATTAGCCCCATTACGCGAAAATTTGGTAGCCGGCGTGTGGACTCGATGACACCCCAAAACGACTTCGGATGTCCACAGAAACCAGTGTGACCGATACTGCGCCTTTCCCTTCCTGTAAACCAATTATAGAACGTCGTTGAACTTTGATGCGTTCAACGGAACACTGGTTGTGTGCGACAAGGGACGCGAGATGTACCGTGTGCAGAAGCAGCAGCAGCAACGCCCAGGCTTTCAAATTTCTCCTCTGCAGGTTCTTCGGGGATCTCGGAATTTTATTTATCTAATTAATTTATTTATTTGTTTACATCCACGTGTAAGCAGAGGCTCTTGCTTGGTTTCAGCAACGGCCGCTCGATCCTCTGCGAAAGTTGAAACCACTTAGACTGATATTATACTGCTCGACAAAGCACAACTACAAAATCACTGTACGCAACACAAAAACCTACACACGCGTCAGAAAAAAAGAACATCAATGAGCGAGTCATCAGCTAGCACACTAGCGAACGACGCACGATATGCAATCAAGCACCAATTATTATGGTTTGAGTTGAAATAAGCAAGAACAGGGGAATATAAAATCAGTCAAGATCGTTTCATTCAGATTACCCCTAAAGGTTCTCCAAAAGAGCGTATTACATTGAGGGGGGGGGGGGGGATACAATTGTAATAAACACGATATAATTATGAACAACAAGTGCAACAAGCAAAATTAATTAAATATTAGGCATAACATCAAAACAAAGAAAGAAAAACAACAGCAAAATATTCTACACATTTCTGTCACAGCGAAGTAGCTCTTGGAGTTTTTTTCTTTTTTTTTATGTCAGTTTCTGTAGCGATATGCGATGGCAAGTTATTCCATTCTGTGATAGTGCGAGGAATAAATCAATTGGCATAAGATGATAAATGACGCTTTGCGCGTTTAACTTTGAAGGCGTGGTCAAGTCGTGGAAGTACAGGGGGTGATGGAAACAAATCACTGCGCAGTAATAGATGGTGATAAAGCTTATGGAAAAGTGTTAACCGAGTGTGTTTACGACGACATGATAAGTCTTCCAGTTCAGCACGTTGTTTTAATGATCTGACGCTTGTGAAAGGGGAGTAATCTGAAAATATAAAACTCACAGCGCGGTTCTGCAAGGATTCGATGTTGGCGATAACATCGGCTTCATCGGGGTTCCAAACAGCCGCGGCATATTCAATTTTAGAGAGTATTAGAGTGATATAAGTAAGTTTTTTTTACATGGATAGGAGCGTGTTTGAGAGCACGTTTAAGAAGACCAAGTGAACGGTTAGCTGTAGCTAGGGTAAGGTCGATATGGTGATGCCATGTTAGATCGAACAGAAGGTGTAGCCCAATGTATTTGCAAGTGTTTGTTAGTTCTACAGCATCGTCACTGAGCATGTAAGTGGTTGAAATGCGAGCTGTACGACGAGTGAAAGATATCTGTTTTGTTTTAGAAACGTTTAAAGTCATTAACCAGGATGAGCACTGTGAACTTACTGCGTTCAGGTCAGATTGTAAGAATTGGAGGCTGTCGTTAATAATGTTACGGTAAATTACGCAGTCATCTGCCAAAA